>NW_015114183.1:67761-115830 GCF_001443285.1 Poecilia latipinna | reverse complement strand
TTTTTTAAAAAAAAAAAAAAAGGGGCTGGGGAAAAAAAAAAAAAAAAAAAAAAAAAAAAAAAAGGAAGGAAAAAGGAGAGAAAAGATATTAATGCCATACCCATCTCTTCTCCTTTCCTTTCTGCAGCTTTCGGGAGTATTTTCCTTTCTTGATTGTGACAGGCCCCGTGAAGCTTGTCTCCTTCATTTTTTTCCCCCAGATGTGTTTTTTTTTCTTCTTGTCTTCCCACCCCCGCTGTTAAGTTCTCACACCCTCCTTTTTTTAATTACTTCTGTTTTTTCCCCTCTTTTTTTAATGTTGCGCTGTTCCAGAGATGTTAAAGGCGCAGCAGCCACAACAAACTGCAGCTTTTACATTTATATAGGCAGCCTGGAAATTATTCCAATTATTGCACGAGTGTTATTGACTCAAATTACACTTGACTCCCCTCTACGAAAGCTGAAAAGAGAGAGAGAGATGGAGGGGGGGGGAGGGGGGTGGTGGCAAATGACTGAAAATCTGCAGCACTGATCGCTGCTGGAGCTGAAACAATAGCAGGAAAGCAGCCCAGTTTGGGCTACAATTCAAGCACATCTGGTTTCTGTGAAACGATTAGATTTTTTTTTTTTCTTTTTTCTTCTTCCAGCATGTTGTGCAAAACGTTATGGCTCACACGACAGGAAAGTAGCTACAGAGAAATGAGGGGAAAAGTTGATTTCCACAGTGACTTTAACTCCTGTTAATGACATAAATGTATTTCAAATCAGACAGGTAAGACTATATATATTGTCGTCTGGCATGTTGATTCAGTTAGTTTATGTTATTTGATCAAATTGTTTTAGTGGAGAACATCTCATGTTGTAGAAGAACAAAAACAACAACAAAAAGTGCAATTTAAGGCTTGTAGAAGATGCCAAAAGGAAATCACCATAAATAGTTTTGCGCCTTTGCATCACTGTGGTGGAATTTTGACCCACTCTTCTTTGCGGAATTGTTTTCATTTGGCGACACTGCAGGGTTTTCAAGCACGAGCATGATCCCGTTTAAGGTCCTGCACCCAGTATCTTCACCTAGATTAACATCTGGACTTTGACTAGGCCCCTGCAAAATCTTTACTAATTCTTGTATTGTTTTTTAAAAAAAAAAAAAAAATATTCAGAGGTAGACGGAACAACTTTACTACTACTACTGATTCACTCAAGTTAACAGTTCACCAAGAAATTTTATTCTTCTTATTTCTAGCAAGGCTCTGTAAAATCTGATTGCCCAGTGAAGAGGAAATCCAGCCATTGGATATGTGGGGGGTGGGGGGGGAGCAGTAGGACAGGAGTTTGAGACCCCTGCTTGTAATGCTGAAGTTATCTTATTAATGATTGGCAAGTGAAAGCAGCATTATTGATCTGATCTGCTCCTACTTTTTAAGGCAGCAGGTCAAGCTGTTTGCACAAAACTAACTGATTAAGGTCTATTTAAGTTAAAGATGTCTGCACGCTGTGACCAAAGCAACAAAACCAGTAGAGCAAAGTGTAGTCAACTAAAGCCTGAAATGTAAGGCGATCCTGGAGACTTTGCTTGGGCCTGTTTTGATTTTGTTAGGTCTGTACTTTCTGTGGATTCCTGAGTTTTGCTGAGATTTCTTATTTACTCTCTGTATTCGATTGTATACAGAGAGTATTCGATTTTCTCTTTCATTTCCAGCCTGGTTCCTGTTAGTAGCTCCGTTTTATGTTCTCTCCCCGCAGCTGAACATTACTTAATAAATCACCTGCTCCTTGTTCCAGCACTCACCTTCTCCGGTTCTTACACACTTCGGTTCTCTTCCGTCAAAGTCAGATTCTGCTGCTGTCTACCTGCCGCTCGGCCCGTCGTGCTCTGTGGGAAACCTCTCTCTTGGTGCTCCTTGTTGTTTCCAGTTTTGTAAAACTCTCTATTTGGTTCCTTGTTATGCTCCCTACTTACTATGACTCTGCCAGCATCAAGCGTGTATTCGAGTCCACAACCACCTCAATGCTTGGCAAGCTTTTGTTGCATTTCTTTGTTGTCGTTATAGTTACGAGAGCAATGATTGTATTTTATTTTTTTGTAAGTAATCAGTGGTAAAATGCTGAAAAAAAAGCCTTTATACACATAGCAAAGATTGCTTTTGACTTGTGGAAATATGTTTTCTAGATCAATCAGAAACCCAATTGTATGACGGCAGTATTGAGATACAATAATCTAGGCCTTTTTTGAGATATGACATTAGGAGAATAAAAAAAAATCATTGCTTGAAGATTAGGTCTATACATCCATCAGCCTAATTTGCTTCAAATAAATCTTTCAATATGTTTTGTGGATTTCTGGTTGCTAGAAAGTTTAATTTAAATTCATAATGTAGGAAACTTAAAAGCCAGAATCAGCATAAACGCGACATGCAGACAGAACCGAGTTAAACGTAAGAACCTTTCTAGCAAAATTGAAATTGACTTTTTGCTAGGGAAGCGTACTTACACTACTGAGGTATGTAAGTGTTTACTCTACTTACCCTCTTAGCAGCTCATCCAAATCTCAGTATGTTGCCCAAATTAAATGATTTAAAAGCCTTTCAGCTGCTTTTTCTCTAAGCAGTTATTTAATGACCACCAAAGTCTAGCAAATTCTGACGAGAAAGAGAAGCGCTTTACAAAAGATGACAAACTGGTGAACTGTGAGTGTAAAGACAGGCTGCGTGGCTCCCAGGCCTGAAATGTAAGATAAAACCAATCAGACTTCATGTCATAATCCTGCAGCAGCAGCACATCTCTGAACGTAGTCCATATTCAGATGCTGCGTTTTCTCCCCCCGTCTCGAGCATAAAGGGATTAATTTGCATTACTGGCATGAAATTATGAATTCTTTTTTGTTGTTGTTTTTATTCCTGACATGTCAGCTAACATGGCTTGCATTATTTATTTAAATAAAGAGAGAATTTTTTTTAAAAATTATTTTTAATTAATACATATCAGATACGCCTTCAACTTTAGACGAAAAGTCACACGAGCTGATGGGGTTGACCTCAGCCAACGAGAGGTATTCGTCTCAGATTAACGCTTGAGACCCACTTGCTCAAAACGGCTGTTGCCATGGCAACTGCAAATTTTTTGTTATTGGACCTTGTATATCATTGTGTTTTACTGCTGTTGCCGGGAAATGAGTCAGGCGGCTTGCTCTCAGTCGGAGACGCACCATCGCTCAGGAATGGAGAAGAGGAAGAGGAGGAGAAGGGGGAGACCCTGGCATGCTTGCAGGATTTCACACTTTTTATTGATATATATATATATATATAATTTTATTGTTTTTAGACGCAAGGAGCACCTTAAAGCGTCTGGACAGAAGCTCAGTGCGTCGTTGAAGAAAGACAACGCTGTTTTGCGCATGGACACAAGTCCTTCCATGATTATTCTGACTCATATTTATTCACCAACAGTCACACGCATAAATACTGCATCTAATGTGGGACGCTCATTAAAATACAAAGAACCCTAGGGTACAGCTTTTTCCCCCCCCCCCCGTTGCATCAACCTTATGAAACTGTCTGTCAAAGCTCTCAAGGAGGCTGAAAAAGACCAAGGCGTGGATAAGTCCAAAAGGACAATTCCCGCTATTCGTGGGCGGGATTGTGGGGAATGGAGAGATTAGGAGGTGAGAAGTGTGTGAACATGGCTTCTGGGACGGTAACTGTTGGGAGTCGTGGGATCGCCTGCTGAAGGTCTCACACAGTCTGTGTTTAAAATGATTTCACAGTGCAGCTCCCAAAAGTGTTCATACAGCAAATGAGATTGAAATGACATTTTTTTTGACTCGCATGTAAAGTGAGGTCCTGAAAACACCGTCCCTCCTGGCAAAAAAATAAAATAAAAAAGGGATAGTAACATCATGCTGCTGGGATAATTTCATTCAGAAGAGATAGGGAAGATTATTAAAGTCAAACACACAAAAAAAAGCTAAAAGTGGTGGAATGCTCAGAGCACATGCTTAAATGGCCTAGTCAAAGCCCAGGTTTGAACTCCATTAGTAAGTTTTGGCATGACTTAAAAGTTGATGTTCCATCCAATCTTTGAACATTTGGGGGATTTTTTTTCCTGTTCCTTTGTGCTGGTCTGTCACACAAACTTCCACTAAAATAACTTGCTAGGAGCCATGATAAACAAACAAACAAAAAAGTAGATGGTTTATTAAGACAAAAAAAACTTGAGACATCAATAAGCTGCAGAAATCAAACATAATTAATTATCCAAGAAAATAGAACAATTATTGCTTAAATTATTAAGCAATCATTTATAGACACAGCAAGAAATGTGTTCTTGTAGCCACATTTCCAAAAGAAAAACAGAACCAAAGCACAACCTTCTGCTTTCCACAATTCATTTAATAGGTTTAATAATATAACAAATGAAACACAAAATTACATTTTAAACAACAACAAAAAAATTAGAACTTATAATCATGTGGCTCTGGTATCACGTTTAAATAATATGAGAATAGGAAAAGATGCTAATTTTAGTATATCATAAGAAATGCTTTAATTTCATGCCATCCGATAAAAGTTGCATTATATATATTATATATATATAAAGTAAATATTTTCTAAAAAAAAAACAAAAAAAACTTAATTATATTGATTGAAACTGATCTAATCTATTGGGACAAGTTGTTAACTACTTTGCCATGCTGTAGTGCAAATATGCACAGTCAAAACAAGGCAAACAAAAATAGCATTGTGCCAATAGACCAAAAAAAAAAAAATAATAATAACACTGTTGGTTTGTTGCTAGAGCGTTAAGAGTAAATATGATGTAAATCCCTTCAGGTTTCGAAGATGCTCCATCCTCCTGAGGACGAGGGAAACCTGCCGCCATGTCGAGCTGCTCCCTGTGGACATGATCCACAAATACAAGCAAATTATGTTGAGAAAAAAAACAGATGAGCTCACACATTAGCCACACACAGCAGGTTTCTGTCCCCAAAGCGACCCGCATCCACGCTGACATCACACAGCGGCGCATTGTTTACGGCATTAATAATGGATGGAGCCATTTATGGATTTTTAAAGTTTATTCAGAAATGAGGGCTGATAGTGCTGTCACAAGATCACAAAACCCAAAGGAGGAAGCTAATAAAAAGAAAGCACGACTAATGGCGGCGACTGCAGTTTCTGTAGGGAGGTCTGTCTGGATGCAGTCAGAGCAAAGAGCGGTGGGATTGTGATGTGACACAGACTTCTTTCATAAATTCATAATCATAATTTTTCAGCCGTTGTGAGATTTACTGCGTCTGGTTTCTTCTGGTGCAAAATTATTACGCATGTCTCACATCGGTGACGCAGAAGCCGGATTAAATACGACATGATTGCCCAGATTGCAGAAGTTTTGAAAAATATTGGACACGTATCAGAATGAGCACCATGTATGGAAGTGGGGGAGAAAAGATTGGGAATGAGGCGTTCAGAGTACGTTGAAAAAAAAAAAAAAACGGATAGAGGCACAAAAAGTGAATTTGGGTTGTGCTTCCCTACTGTTTAGTTTTGAGTGCATTTGTTAGCATCTCGTCTTACCGCTGTGCATCGGGAGAAGTTGGCATGGGCGTAAAGCAGGACGGCAATGTCGTTGTGACCAGCTTCTAAAGCAACAGACAGGGCCGAGCTGTCATCCTGTTGGCCCAGAGAATAACTCAAGTTATGATTTTTTAAAATACAGAGTTGTCAAAATTCTGCCTAACAAATAAAAATAAATCACGAGAATTCCTTCACATTTACGTCACGTTAACAGGATTTGTGGGAACCCTCTTCTTCCCAGCGTGAAGCCAGCGTGCTGACAGCAGCTGCTGGAGGAAATGACTCACGCTGTCAGTCAGGGTGGCATCGCAGTCGGGCTGCGCCAGCAGCAGCTTGACGATGTCGGCGTGGCCGTGCTCGCTGGCGCACATCAGCGCCGTGGAGCCCTCGTCGTCTTGGATGTTGACCTCTGCCCCCTGCGCCAGGAGAGCCCGAACCATGTCCAGCCTGCCGTGGCTCACGGCTAGCATCAGAGCCGTCTGACCGGCCTGCAGAGAGAGGCGCCCCACTCACAAAGTTGTGTTTACGATGGCAGTGAATGTAGCGAAATGGCATTTTAACATTGATCTGGACTCTGAGGGCATTTGGTCACACTGGATTTTATTTAGGGGGATTAAAGTTCAGTTATTTAAATTAGAGAGGCTAAAAATGAATGATTAGAACTTAATTTGTAAAATTACTTTGTGTTTCACAAAATCCCAATTGGATATGAACACTTTCATATATCTCTAAGTAGTGAGTAAATTAAAGCTTCTTTAGAAGAGTAAACTCATTTTGACTACAGATAATTTTGCTGCTAAGTGAAAGGCTAAAAAACCCTGAAAGGACTGCAATGAAGCAACTTTAAAAGACAAATTCTTAAGTAAACAGTGTCATTAAAATGTAGATGCGGGGACAAGACATACAGTCTAAAAAATTATTCAATGTTTCGTCTTCTTTTTCGTTTTTTATAATGTAATTAAACAATAATTAATTAACCCCCAGCCCCCAAAAAACCCCACAAAAAGCACAATTGATTGTAATTCTATGTCTTTATCAAACCCTCTGAATTAGTCCGGAGCCGACCTGGATGGCCTTGGCGTTGACGTCTCCCTTCGAGAAGAGCTGCTCCACCACCCTCATGTCGTCAGGACGATCCACGGCGGCGAGTGCAGCCAGCATCACGGGGGTGTAACCTGCTGCGTTCTGCTGATTCACGTTGCACACCTCTGTGGTGAGAACATTTAAAAAAAAAAAAAAAAAAGTTAAAGTCAACAACATCATAAATATGCTACGATACTCTGACTCAATCAAGTTTCAAAATGCAGCAAGAAAAAGTGTGAAATCTAAGTAGATGGTAAAATACTGTCACACCGCCAGATTATTTCACTTGTAATGAGACGTTTCCCACTTTGCTATAAGTGAAATAATCTGCCAGTGGAAACAGTGCTTTTTTCATTGTTATAATATCAAGGAATTACCGACTTAAAACAAGTTTGTTATGTTCCATTTTAAGGACACCAAGATATTTGCACTAGAAACTGGACCAGAAACACATTGAGAGATTTTGTGTTTTTTGCTGGGTATGTATAACCGTTTTCATAACATCTACTGCAAGCTTTATCTGAAGCAATAATTTATAGACACAGCAAGAAAGCTAAACCCCCCCCCCCAACAACGCAGCTGCAGTGTGACAAAACAGATAAAGAGAAGATGATAATATGAAGCATCAAACGACCTTGACAGATCTCAGCTTCTCGCATTTCGTGAAGGTCTGGACGTTTGCCAGTGACGGACGGTTGATATTTCACTGCCAGCCTTTTCCAAGAAACATAATAATTATGCTCACTCAGGAGCATGATTGATGCCTTGATGCGACATTGAAAAATAATTAGTTCTTAATATATTTATGTTCCACACTTGCTTGTCTCAAATTGATTGGCTTTTGCAACCTGCAACAGCGATGTTGTAAATCTGTCTGCCACTTCCACTTACATTGCGGAGGCCCTGAATAGCCTCGCTTGGAGCTGTATGACCTTTGGGTTTCTTAGCAAGTCAGTCAAAAAGTCAATCAGTGCAAAAAATAGAAGACGATTTATACTTCTCTGTGCAGAAGTTAAGAAATCGTTTATGAACTGGGACATAAATTTCATGGAAAAACAGGATTTGGAGTCTGGAGTGCAACTTCTGCACAACAACTTGCAGAATTGTTAATACCACTACAACTCTTTCACATTTTATCACATTAGAACCTGAACTCTCCACGTATTTGTGCATTTTTTTCTATTCTGAAAAGTTTGGCACAGCTTTGCATTCAGTCCCCCTGATTTAATACTCGGTAGGAAAAAATCTGTGATCACCGTTACAGCTGGAAGTCTTCTGAGATTGTGACGGATTAGACGGAGAGTGTTTGTGAACAGCGATGATTGGTTTATACACAGATGTTCAACTTGATTTGGGTCTGGACTCTAACTGGCCATTTCCTTGGTGCATTGAGCGGCGCTTGGAATGGTCAATTGACCGCACTAGATTTCATTTTTGCACAAAGCAAAGGGAAATAAGCTCAAAGGCATGCCACAATTTAAGATAAAAAAAGCCATTCATTTTCTATACACTTCAGTTATAAACAAAATTTTGCTATCCAAATTATTTGAAGTAAAACGTATAAGAATTTGTACATATCAGAGTAGCTTTCTACTGAAAAGGAGCATTAAGATGGTTGAAATTAGCATATACTATAACACACCTGTGAACGTTCAGTCATGTAGTGAAAATATGGATTCATTGCTAAGGTTAGCTTTTAATTAAAGGAAACATTTATGTACCTGCATCAAGCAATTTCTTGACAACACCAAAGTTGGAGTGAGACACGCTGTAGTGCAGCGCTGTGTTTCCGTTGCTGTCAGCCATGTTGACTATGTGTTGCAGCACTGAGGGTGAAATCATCCGGAACGCAGACAAGTACTCCCCTACTATGTCAGGAGCGGCCGACTTCTGGCTGGAAACGGAGAACCACTCTTGCTGGAGCGAGCAGAGGCAATCCTGCTGCAAGGGAGAAAAGAGGGAGACTTAGGAAAAGAAGCAACGTACGTCTGAACACTTTCAGGGTTTATTTCGCAGAGCAAACCGGATTTTGGATCAAAAAGTGACATTTGGTTGGCATGCGACCGAGACAAACCAGACAAGAGGCCAAAAGAGCTGATGGATGTGGAAAGATGAGATTAAAAGATGCACTAGAGAGAAACTGCAGACATGCTGACGACTGTCGCCTCTTGAATAACATACCAGTTCTCTGCTGGACATGGCCGGGTTCTCGCTCAGGTGCATCTTTAAAGCTTGGCACGCAGAAAACATCCTTTCACTTAGATTGCATCTGAAAAGTTGCAAAGTTAGTTGTGGTCAGAAGAAAATTTCACATGAAAATCAAGCTGATGCTGTTTTATGTTGTTGCTGTAGAAAGTTTGTAACACCCTAAAACTCACACAGACACTTTCCACATTACCTGTGTTGTCTAGATAATTTCAAACTGCCTTTTGATCCTATGTTGGAGCCATCTTTTCCCTTTTTTGCTTGCCATCCTTCTTGGGAAACCTTTCTAAAGGTGTCGCTTCCTCTTCCTTCTCTTTCCTCGTGCTCGTAAGCGGATGTCGGCTCCAATCTATCGAACCAAGGCGATATGTAAAAACTAAAATACACCTAAGACTGAATTAATTCATCACCACCGTTTGAGGACTCCAGGTGTAAATCCTTCCTGGACGTTAAAAACTTACCCTGCAGACACCTTCATAAATTTCATGCTTTTCCTGTTGCTGCTGTGGCACTGGGCAGCGCCCTGTTTCTTCTTGGCAGACCACGGCTTAGCGGCATAAGCTGACCTGTCTGGAAGTGAAAACACAGGCCTTCACTCTTAGGATTTAACTGCATTCATGAATGTCCATTGCTCACATACAAAAGCAGTTTATCTCCATTCAAACTCCCCAAAAGGTTTTATCCAAGAAAAAAATAACAACCATAAGATTGTCTGTTTGTAAAGTGCAAAGATTTTAACTAATGTTATTTTATATCTAAAACAAAAAAGAACATCTTAGACATGTGTGTTGTAGGTTTATAGTGAAATATCACAGCAAGTTTTGTATTTCATTCGTCATTTGCACTTCCTTGCAAAGTACTTTCATCTCTTTCCATGGTTTGTTCAATTTTGGGTTTCATTTGAGAATAGCACATAGTTAAACCAATAATTCACTACAATTGATAAGAGATGTCTATGATTGACCGAAAACAAACAACAAAAATGAAAGATGATACATTTTTAACAATTTTTTTCAAATAAAAATCTAAATCTAAAAAGTGTGGCATGCATCAGCCACATTTTTGGCTGCAATTTTGGCAGCTTTACACCAATAGAGTCTGAATTTTTCGCCTAAATGGTTCAGGTTCAGTAAGATTGGGTGTAGTGCATCAGTATGATGCTGTTACTGACATTAATGACCAGAGCGACGGTGTGTTCAGGGTGCAAACTTAGTTTTCTCACACAGATGGGATTTTTTTTTTTTTAAGTAAGCCAAAAAGTTCAATTTTGGGTTTCATTTGAGAAGAGCACATTGTTCCACATGTTTATTTTACCCACTACGTGGATTATATTAAAACTACAATTAGAACTCGGCAGAAATCTTCTCTAGATGTCTGTTTAGGTGAGTGACCAATGATGGATTGAGAAATGCTCTGAGACGTTCAAAAATGGGGGTTGTAATGCCACAAAAAGCAAAAAAAGCATGAGTACTGAACCCATTTGGATGAACTAGATTTTTTTAAAGCATATCACGCTAATAGAGACTTAATGTATATGAATGCGACACTCCTTACATTGTTAGATGGAACTGTTTTTGTTTTCCTTCCACACGTTGTGATGGTTTACCACATCATAAAGTCCATTGAAATCTATAGATGCAAAGTGTCAAAAGCCGATAAATTCTCATTCAATGTGCTGTATTGATCTGCATCTTCTGAGATTTTGTTTAGCTCTACACTTCTAATAATCGTGCAATACAAAACAAACGGTCAGTTTTGATGTCATGTAATCGCAAAAATTCTTCCACGTCAAGAAAAGAAAGAAAGCATTTCCAGACACTGGTTCCTCCTACGAAGCCATTTTAATTTTAGATCCAAAGCCACAAACTGCTATGTCGTACAAGACGGATTCCAAAACCAAATATCATTCCAAACATTACAAGTGTATGCCACAGGCCAAACCAAAGGGAGCCACATTCCCGATCTTTAAACAGCTTTATATTGCACTGTGAAAAATCTTGAAGTCTGACTCATTAGCATTGGACATTGAGAGAGTTTCTAAAGGAGATAAACCTGGGACACGCAGCGTAGGATATACGTAAACAGAACGAACTCTGCTTGCCTTGCAGTGCGGAGGCCGCTTGTTGCTCTAACATTTTAATCATTTTCTTCACCTCTGATTCATTACCGTCTTGTTGGGAGATTTCCGAGTGTTCTTTGGAGACATTTAAAGGCTGCGATGGGGACAGCAAATCTGTGTTACAGCAGAGAAAAGAAGAGGAAAGATTAGCATCAAAATGACACGATTGATAAACAATGCATTTTACATATTAGGGCTTTTTAGGGGGGCTCTCAAAAGTGTGAAATTCCAGATGTAACAAAAATAAGATTATAAGTAACTTAAAAGTATAAGGTGACACAACAGACAAACAAATGGTAGGAGGGGCAAATAACATAAAAGTGTGCAACAATCTGGTTCTATAAGTGCCCACACAATTCAAATAGTACCTTCTCAAAATACATTTTAATGTAATTTCAGTATTTTGTCTTCTGGATCTTACATCTCAAAGTGAAATTTATTTGTAAGCATATTTCAAAACATAAGTGGGCCAAATTGCTCTATATGCAAGGGAATTTAGAATGACAAAATAGAAATGAAAAAGAAACAATGTAAAAATAAAAAAAAGAAAAAGCAAATACCAGAACACAAGTAAACATGGAACAGGACAAAATAATAATGCAATAAATTATAGTGAATCTAATGCACATAAAATACAGCTTAGCTGCCCTTGTAGGATTTTACAAAAAAATCAAATAAATTCCTACAAAGGCATCAGTCAGAAGAAGGGCATAAACTTGTTCAGCCTTGTGTTATATAGTGATGTAAAGATATTCCTCAATACTGAGAAAAAGCTAGGACCACACTGTTTTATCCAGAATTGCTGAAAACACCAGATGGAAACTGGTCAGAACGTCTGACAGCAACAGTGACATTTTCCATTGAGTATTGATTTTGTTCAGCATGTAATCTTCTGTTTTCTCCACAATAAGAATGAGATTACAGAAGGAAAATAGCAGCATTTTCTTCCAAAGAAAACATCCGGCCTATAAAACGTGGTTTGACGTGTTATGGTTTGAGTGGGGAAAAAAAATTTAACTTTTTGTCCTGTTAAAGGTGTTTTTTTGAATATGTACCAGAACAATTACCAACATATTAAGCAATAAATTGGAACCTCTATCGTCTTACCTGTTGGATGAGAGGTGAATCGATGTATAACTGCCTCTCCTTCTGTCATGCTTTTGATATTGCTCAGTGGTTTGGAGCTGGGGTCATGGTCACTTTGGTCCCCTGTGAGAAGGTCTCCATGATCCTTTAAGAGCCTGTGCATCTTCTCTATGTAATGGTTCAGTTCGTGATCCCACTGAAATTGTGAAGGCTGCTGGAACTTTGGCTTAGGTGCACAAGATGACATAGAAAAATCCCGTATCCTACCGTCACCTACACCTATGCTCCTTGTCTTGATAGGGTCAGGAATGTGAGATGGTCCGGAGGCCATGTTACGTGTTTTTAATCCCACAAGGAAATTCTCATTAATGTTTGTTAACCCAACACCACAGTCTCGGGTTGCCTTGTTCACTGTGTCTGGTGGTAGTTTTGAATAACACTCTAAATTTGTTGTATTTACACCAACTGTGCGGGTTTCCGTTGTGCAAATAATCCCTCCAACCCCATTGCCAACTGATACGGTTCGAGTGAACGTGTGGCTGGTGTTGGTGTGCTTGTCATGCTTGCTGAGAAGTGTGTTTGTGCTGGAGTCGTTGCTGAAGGTTTGACTGGTGTTGGTGAAGCGAGACACTGAACTGGATACTGTGTTGGTACGCTGGGAAGCCATTTGGGGCGATGCCAGTATTCCCTGATCGACTCTTCTGATTGAATCTGTGGTAATACCTTGGGAAATCATTTCCTTTGACTCACAAATAGTCAAGTCAACAGAGTAGACCCCACAAGCCACAGAATGACACTTCACTTTTTCTTTCTGAAACACTAGCTTTTCTAGTGGTAAGTCTGTGTTGCTTTCGGCATCAGATAGCTTTATCTCTGTCCCAACTCCCACTGTGCTTGTGAAAACTTGTATCCCAACAGCTTTGTCGCTGGTCTCCACTCTCTCCCTAATCTCCCAGTGGCTCATGGGCACATCCAGGCCTGTACAACTATCCGTCGTTTTAGGCTTGCAAGATACCCCCACAGTTTTTGTTTCTGCTGCTTCTCCAGTGCTGGCATCTTGAAACTCTTTGTGATTGCCGACTCCCTGACTTTGAGTGGACGGTCTTGTTGTTGTGCCTACACTTGCAGTGTGCGGCTTAGCAAAGCAGGACTTGTCAACACGGTTCCTGGCTCCTGCTGCCTGAAGTTCCAGCTTTAGACGGGTCAACTCTGTCTGAAGAGCTGATTCTTTTAACTCGGTTTCTAACTGGGAAATCCTCTCCTTTAAGGCAGCATTTAGTAGTTGCTGGGCTTCAAGCTCTGCTTCATGTTTTGTGTGAATCCCAAGACTGACTTCAGTTACTTCTGTTGCAATGGATCTGGTTTCTACTCGGTCTGTGTGCACAGATTTGTTTTCTTTTGAGTTTTTAGATAAAGTCATTTTCATATCAATATCAGTTTTAATAGTCTTAGTAGTATTTTCGTGCAATAGACCATGCCCTTTTTCTTGCCATGAAAGCATATGTCCTCCTTTGATGGTTCTTTCCAATGCCTGCATCTCTTCAGTGAGTTCCCTGAACTCTCTAAAATCAGTATAAACATTTTCATTGGTGCCTTTGGACTCTGCTTCTGTGTGCCGTTTATTCTCAAAGTCAATCCCGTCTTCTCCAAGACATGTTCTCCAGGTCATGTCATTTATACTCTTGCTGTCACTCAGCTGAGAGACCAACTGCCTCTTTTCTTCCTGAAGGACAGATATTTTGACTTGAAGAATAGGAATGATTTTCACCTGCTCCTCCAACTCCTTTAGCTTTTTTAGAGCTACCACCATCTGATCACGGACATGTTGTAGGTGCATAGACCCAAGGCTTGTAACTGGAGTACTTCTGCCAGAACTCTGTGGGCTCAACTTCAGGCACCCGGTGCTGCCTCTGCTTCCAAGGGATGAGGTAAGGTGGGCACTCATATCGTCATCAGGCTTGTTGCCATTGTTGTTCTGATTATATGCACCCATGCCTGTGAAGGGTGAGTGTGACCCAGAAGGGCTTATGCCTCCAAAGCTAGCTAGTCGGCGACGGGGAAGGGGTTGAGGTGGAGACTGGCTTATGTGTTTATGAGTCTCCAAGACTGACTGTTCTACGCCAAGGCTTGGCCTTTGTGAAGCTGCATTTCTCTCAGTTTGTTGAGGTTTTGGTTCTGTGTGTCTCTGAGAGTTGCCTGGACCTTCACCCTTGGAACGTCTGTCATCCAGTAAGGAACTATGTGGCGGAGGTAACGGAGGTCGACCTTTCGCTGACGAAGACATGCCCAGTAATCTCGTGCCATCATTGCCAGGTAATGACAGTGACTCAGCAGAATGCACTGGGCCACTTGAAGCTCCACTCTGTGATTTTTCCACGTCGTTGAGAACTCCTCTGGGCCTTCTTTTAAGGCTTAGGCGCTTCATAGTGATAATGTTCAGAAGCCACCCAAGTCCAACTGATAAATGGATTCAGTTCCCTGGTATTCAGGAATACAGTCTTCGCTCTTTTGACCTGTTGGGCCAAGAGTCAAGCTTTACTTCTCAGAAACATGTAAATGCATTTATAAAAACAAATAAAACTGAAGCAATCAGAGAAGGAACTCAAGTTTATGGGATAAACATCTTAGAAAACAGTACATACATCACATTTTTTATATTTGGTTCAAAATTTACTGAAAAGTACACTTTACAAAACAAAAATACAGCTTTGTCCTTACCTCAGCACGATGTGCTCCTCTATGCACATTGCTACTCAAGTCCAAAGCCTTCTTCCACCATGAACTGCTTTTGACCATAGTCTCCGTTAGCCTATCCCACCAGAGGAGGAGGGACACAGGAAGACTTTCCACTCACACAGGCGTTGTTTTGAGCAGCCATTCCTTTCCAAAATGCTGTGTCTCTCTACATAGACTGAATCCACTCTATAATTATTGTAAAAACTCTCCCTCTAAATGCACAGCTATTCTCTGTCGTGGCAAGTTTTGAAACCACAGACATCCTCAAATTATTTTAGACAGTGAGTAAACAAAAAGTAGAGCAACTACTTGAAACAATACATTTGCAACTTATTTCATTTGTATTTATTTAGTAAATGTTGCCTCAAACCAGAGGATTTCAAATCCTTGTAAGCTCAGAATACAAATCTGTAATGTAATACCTGAACACATATGAGACACACAGATATGTACAAATCATTCAGAAATGATTACGAACTGTAACACTTGAGATCAATAATAGAAAAGCAATAGTTACCTGGCACATTTTTCAGGGTATAATTGTTTTGAGCCATAATGTCCATTTACGTCCAATCCGACATCTGTGTGTAAATACTGTACAAAGAAAGAAACGGTACACACACTTTGCTTTACATCACAGTTATTAGTCCTTTCTCTCACTGCCTCACTTTTGTGTCCACTTTCTCTCTCCAAGCCCAGGTTCAATAACAGCTGACTGTACAATGCTTGCATAGAGGTAATGCAATACCTGGCTAGGCCACATGATAGCTAATTCTGCAAAACTCCTCTGAGGAGTAGGCTAAAGACTCATGGCACAACTTCCATATCAATTTCTCATCAGTAAGCAGCTGCTGTTCTCAGCATTTAGAGGACTTAAGGATGCCTCCCCATTTATGTGTATTGTTGCTTTAGTTCAAGACTTAGTCAAAAACTGCAAGGAATATAGTAACATTTCTAAAAATGTAAAACAAGGAATTAATGTGAATTAATTAATAGTAATAATAAGTGGGCATAGGGTTCATTGGGTGAGAGGTGTGGTACATAAATATTAGCAAGCATAACAAAAAGGCAAATACTGACAGAACCAGCCTTTGTGGTCGGGCAACAAGGTTTGTATTTCCTTTCATTTGTCATTTCTTTTGCATGCAAGTCTGTGTTCGTGTCTGCCATATGGTTTTCAAATTTCCCTTCAGAAATACTTGTCATCTAGAAAATCTTGCACAGAGAGTCTCTCCAAAACTCTCTGAGCAAGTTATAAAGGAAACACAATCGTATAACTTGAATATCTCTGGACTCTTTCGTGTCAGGCTTCCTACAGCCATCAACACTAAATGCTAAAATGATTAAATGTCCCAAATATATTTTTCATATTCAAGGGTGTGCGCAGAAGTGAGAACTGTGAATCAAAATGTTATATTTAGCTGAACCCCCCACCCCCCTACTACTAAGCTGTTATGATAAACTTTTTAAGATACATGTCAGTGTTTCAAAAAACGCTCTTCAGAGTAGTATTTTTTCTCTGCTAGTTGAGAAACTTTTTAAAGGAGCCTCCACTTCAGCCAGTGAAGGCAGAAGTCTAACAATAACGTTTGAAAGTATAATAAACCCTCTCTCTTGTAAGGTTATAAAGGATGAATACTGAATAAACCTGATGCCTTGTAGCCATTATGAACTACTAGCATGGTTAAGTTATGACAAACACACCAGGTTTACACCACGGATGGGCAACCACTTAAAACTTGAGTTCTCAGTGAAGCTTGGTACCTTTAAAACTCACCTGCGTAGCAGCAGGAGCACAGAACAGAAGCTCGCGGCTCATTAGTGTGATGCAGACCATAAAACTCTAGTTTTTAATTAACTCAATACTCGAGAAAAGTCAAACAGCGCCGTCAGTGTGCGGAGGCTACCCCTACGGTGTCGCATTTCGTCTTGTCACCGATGTTTTTGCCCATTAACCCTCACCTTAGCAAAGTTTTCTCCCCAACTGGTTAGGTCCGTCACTGCGCCTGCGCAGACGACAAGGCGCTGCTGGCAGGGAAGCATTTCATGTGACGAGCGATGGTCGTAGTGAAATATTCATCAGTTCTGTTCTCATCGTTGATTACAAAGCATGTGTTATCTTTATAGCTCTGTTGTGAGACGATGTGGTCATCTTTACGATGGGAAAATTAAAACTCCCGAAAATAAAATTCAATTCCATGTTAATCTTCTAGTCTGATTAGAAAATACATCGTTGATGACGCTCGTTTGTCAGATTAAGAGCACCTTGGAAGATAACAATTATTAAACAGGTATTAAGCATATTTTAAATCAAGGTGCAGAGTTTTCATTTGTGTAAAAATAAACGAATGTGTTTTTATTAGCTGTAAGAAAACGATCGATTTTTTTTTTAAATTAATAGTTTGAACGCACCAGTCTGACTAATTAATATAAGGTGTGTTTCCTTTCGTGAATTGAATGACTAAACTCAAAGGACTTTTAAATATTATTGAAATTTACTGAAGTGCCCAGCGTAAACAAGTAAATAAACAACAACAGCAATAATAATAATTATAATAATTATAGTAGTATATAGTATATCATATAAATATTATTTTTTTATTTATTTACACCCCATTTATTCACCTGTAGCACAGTTACGTTCCACGATGAACAGCGACATCGTGTGGACAAGTTTTGGAAATACAACTATAGAAGGTTTTTAGCATGTAAGTATGGCGTTTTGTTGTTGTTGTTTTTTTCTTCAAATTGCTAATTTTACCAGCTTTAAAATTTATCCTGCTTTTATTTTTCTTTTTTTTAAGATTGATTTACATTTATTTATTTTGCTTGTTAAATGTATTAAAATCCCATCTACACATTCACTTTCAACTAGATCCTGAAAAGACCAGTCATTCATTACCTCATGGTAGCGTTTCTGAGGTCGTCTTTAGTTCAAAGTTCAATGTAAGTTTTGTGTTGTGAAGCAGATTCCCAGTCTGCTTTGTGATAAGACTTATACCCGAATAATCTTATGATCTATGCAAATGACATACTCTTGCTCCATTTTATCTATTCATTGCGAATAGACGGTTCAGTAAGCCGATAATCTGCACACAGAGAAACCATTCTTACCCAAATGCACCTCGAACTTTAGACTTTTTCGGGATCATGCTGTGAAAAGCAACATTAAGCAGTTTGCAAGGATGATTGAGAAAAGTGCTGACTTTGGGATGCCTGTGGGTATGCATTCAGTTACTGTCAAAATATATCACTTCAACTTAAATAGTTTGAATCTAAATGTATACTATATTGGCAAAACACTTTTTTAACTGTTCAATATCTGCAAGAGCTGCTTAAAAAAACAACAACAACAAAAAAACACGTCCACTATCTTTGGACTTTGCTCTTTCAGACACACAGTCACAGTGTTGACGAAATCAACACTGTGACTGGCTGGAAGATCTGCACGCCCCTCTAACATCTTCTATCTTTGCTCTAGAGTCCACTTTTAACGCTGGACACACTCTTTCCTCGGCTCCTTTCAGCATTAGGTCCCAGGAAGCCAACAGGATGTCCGATAGAGGAGCTTTTGACACCAACGTGGTGACCCTCACCAGGTTTGTACTGGAGGAAGGCAGGAAGGCCCAAGGAACGGGAGAGCTGACAACCCTCCTGAACTCCATCTGCACAGCTGTCAAAGCTATTTCCTCTGCAGTCAGGAAGGCTGGGATTGCTAACCTGTGAGTAGCACTCAATATTTTATTCAAAGCAATAAAGTATTGCAAAAATGTGCATTCATTTCTCATAAACTCTTACAGTTTTGCAATATAAATTGCAGTTATCTGTCCAATGAACCAATTTTAGTCAATATGAGAGCATATTTAGACATTGTTTTAGTTTTCCCTGATAGGAGGTTCAACATGAAAATCAGCATGCGGTGTACCTTTGGTCAGGGGACGAGTTCAAACTCTAAACATGCTGTACACAACCAC
This sequence comes from Poecilia latipinna, assembly GCF_001443285.1. Lineage (NCBI taxonomy): Eukaryota > Metazoa > Chordata > Actinopteri > Cyprinodontiformes > Poeciliidae > Poecilia > Poecilia latipinna. The sequence goes on along the minus strand of NW_015114183.1, from coordinate 97,075 downwards.
TGAGTCCAGAGGTTGAGGACATAATGGACCAGCTTAACTCGTTACTGCAGAATATTTTTGTTTTTGCTTCGTTTCCATCATTACATCACAATCAATCAAAAAGTCAATCAATCAAAATTCAGCTTTCGCTGTAAAGATAACGCCTTTTTCCTCCGTGTGCAGATATGGGATCGCTGGAAGCACCAACGTGACGGGCGACCAGGTGAAGAAGTTGGACGTCCTGTCCAACGACCTGGTGATCAACATGATCAAGTCGTCCTTCACCTCCTGCGTCCTGGTCTCGGAGGAAGATGAGAAAGCCATCATAGTGGAGCCAGATAAGAGAGTATGCGTGCAGTTATTATGTTTGTCAGAAGATTTCTTTTACCTCCTCTTAATAATGATAATAACAGTTTTTCCTGTCTTTATGAAGGGAAAGTACATCGTCTGCTTTGACCCACTGGATGGATCTTCCAACATCGACTGTCTTGTCTCCATTGGGACAATCTTTGCCATCTACAGAAAGGTGAGTGACTCTGTTTAATTAGAAATTCGTGGAAATACATTACGTCATTATAGTTTGCAAAAAGATGCACAAAAAATGCAGTTGCGGGTCTTTTTTAAAAGACATGTTTTAGACACGCTTGCATCTAAAAACAGCAATCGATGCTTGCACACAGCCGGAACACATGGACCCTCCAAATACTGTTTGTTGTCTTCTAGCGCCTCCTTGTGGTAGAATAAGGTAAACAGTTCAGTTATTGCTGTTATTCTTTCCCAAAGAACTATAAAACCATCGACATACAGTAAATATTACAACCTCAAACATCAGTGAGGATCATTGGCATTTTTTAACTGACAGGTCAACACAAACTGGTGCACAACTGTGAGGCGAAAAGAAAATTATATTGCTTATTCATTTAGAATTGCCTTTAGACGTCATCTTGTCCAGCAGTCCTGCTGTGTGTAATTTTATCTCGGTATAAATGTTACCATTCTGTGAAGCCAGGCCTCGGAGATTTGATGGAGAACATTTGTGAACACTAATAGACTGCTTGCTAATTCAGTGACTTCTTACGGCAAACTGGATTTTTAAGGGCCATTAAAGAAAAGGGGAGAGAATACAAATGCATGCAACGCTTATCCGATTTTTATATGTAAAAAAAAATGAAAACCATATGGAAATAAGAAAAAAAAAACATGAATGCATTGAAGATATTGATGTCTTTTCGCCTACATGTAACATAGATTTCATCATTCACCTGTAGAATATTGCTATTTCTTGGGAGTATATGATGTTATGGGAATGTTAAACAATTCAGTTTAGGACTTCATAGCCTTGTGCTGTGTCATTTCATTAACAGTAGTGACCCACTTGTTGCCTTGTAGAGTTTGAGTCAAATAAAAAAGAAAAATAACTGAAGCTGGATGAAAACAAAAACAAATGGTCATTTAAACAGATTTTATGTTCTTTTTTTCTTGTTCACTATGCGGTAAATTTTCATATAAAGTCCATTTATAGCCCCAGGAACAAAACGGTTCACATGCTTTTCTAACTCTTATGTCTGTTTATGGTCCTGATTAACAATTATAGATATCCTAAGAGCACAAAATGCAGATAAATATGTTCTTATTACTTTGTAGTGCTAACTAACAGTGTCACGGAGGATGTTACTTAGCTAATTCCACTGATTTTCGAACCTGAAACTCGATTAATTTGGGTTTGATGTGTTGTTTCACAGATCTATGTTTTGACTTAACAGGTAATTAAAACACAGAATTAAATGAAGTACATAACAGCAACATAACTGTGGCGATTTTACACACAAGGTTGACGGAGCCTTCAGTTTATAGGAATGAGGCTTGACTACCTAACTTGAAACTAATGATTTTACATCCCGTCAGCCTTTGAAATTTGCCTCGGAAAAATGAAACGAAAGCCGAAACTTGCAGAAATGTCCAGAACAACAAACGTGTTCACTAAGTTGTGTTGGTTTTCCCACGTCTCGACTCCATTTTCTGAAAATTACCCCCCATTTTCCACAGACCACAGCTGGCGAGCCATGTGAGCAAGACGCCCTGCAGCCCGGCAGAAACATCGTAGCAGCTGGTTACGCTCTGTACGGCAGCGCCACCATGATGGTCATCTCCAGTGGGCAGGGCGTGAACGGCTTCATGCTGGACCCCGTAAGACCGGAGATTTTACCACTTCCTTGCTGTTCCTCAACTTCCTCCGGCTTGGACAAAGATTGGACGATTGCATCCAACGCTAAAACGTTATTTTTAACAATGCTTCTCTCCAGGCAATCGGCGAGTTCATTTTGGTAGACCGAGACGTGAAGATCAAGAAGAAGGGTAAAATCTACAGTTTGAACGAAGGGTATGCACAGCATTTTTATCCGGACGTGACGGAGTACCTTCACAAGAAGAAACACCCAGAGGTAAAGCCAATGCAAGCACAGCACACCCAATGAGACTCTGGTAATCATAAACCGATGAGATATATTTATATTTGTAACGTATACAAAGTTTGAACTCTGTGAATCTTGTATCCAGGACAGTTCTGCACCGTACGGCAGCAGATATATTGGCTCGATGGTGGCAGATGTTCATCGAACGCTGGTGTACGGCGGGATCTTCTTATACCCTGCCAACGTCAAGAGTCCAAAGGGCAAGGTGAGGAATCAGAGACTATGACAGCAAAACAATCTTCTTCGGGTAATCCTTGTTAAATCTATTTAAAAACCCAAGCAAAACCAATCGTCTCGTCTTGTTCGGTCAGCTGAGGCTGCTGTATGAATGCAACCCCATGGCCTTCATCATGGAGCAGGCAGGAGGCAAGGCCACCACTGGGTCAGAGAACGTTCTGGACATCCAGCCCACCAACATCCACCAGAGAGTCCCTGTCGTCTTGGGATCCCCCGACGATGTGGAAGAGTATCTTTCCATCTACAAGAAGCATAACAAATGAGGTACTCACTCCTTTACTAACTCATAAAACCACAGAGCAGACATCAACGAGAACACCGTCACGTTGCTCAAATTTCTTTGCCTCTCTGTTCTTTGTCAGGTTCCCTCCAGTGGTCGTAACTCATGTCAAGGCTGATAAAAAAAACAACCAAGATGCAAAACATCTGTTTTGTTATTACCCAATCACTGGGCTGCACTGATAAAGAAACCAAACCCTTCCCTCTGGTGTTGCAGTTTGCTGTTCTCAGAAAAGCTACCCTGTATTTTTTAAATAAAACAATCACGTATCACCGAGTTTCCTATGCGTAGCTTCTTTGTACTGAACGTTGTGTAACGACAAGTTATCCGTTTACAGTCCCTTCAATCCGTCCTAACAGAATACATTCAAATTTGTAGTTGTACTGTGAATAAATGTGAAAAAATTCAAGCTGTAAGAATACGCCTGTAAGTCACTGTATGTTTGAGAACACTCAGATTTTTGTTGAGGGAAAAACAAATGTTAATGCATGTTTACATACCGTAAAAAAAAAAAAAACAAGAAAAAAACAACAGGTACTTGAAAATGTGGTTTGGTGATCGTCACAGGGAAAGATCTGCTCCTCTCCACAGAAGTGAACACTAATTTTCTCCGACATAAACCTGTTGTTGTGCTATGATGTAAAATAAATATGGTCTCACAAAATTCTTGCAGCAAAAAATGCAATTTGTATGAAATTTGTATAAAAATATGTATGATATACCTCAACTTTTTGCCTGTGGGGAAAGAGTCCGGTGATGGATAGGTAGTATTTGGAGATGTCAGTCATAATGTTTTTCATAACTCAAAATCAAAAAAACTTTTTTTTTGTCAACAAAATAGTAGAACACTTATTTATGCTACGACAACAAATTTGTTTTCTTTGTTTATCTTCTTTTTTCTTCATTAAAAACTAACATCTGAACTACATCTCATCACTCTAATGGCAGATATAGAACAATTTGTGCAGATGAATCAAAATTCTGACATGAGATAATCCACATAAATACCAAAATAAAACCTTAATGTTTTTATTTTTCAAACTAAAGTTTTACATTTCTGTGGCATGAGTTCTATATATATATATATATATATATATATATATATATATATATATATATATATATATATATATATATATATATATATATATATATATATTTCCAGCTTCACACTTCCCACCACTAATGACTTTGAGAAACTAGAAACAGAGCCCGATGAGCTCTTGAAAATAAAAACATTTCCGAGCCGTTGCCATGAGACCGATGATGAGTCATAAAAGACCTACCCGGATAAACAACAACACAAAACTCAGTGTTGACTCAAAAGACCCCTTTAATCAATCGAGCTGATTTATGGAGTGTAGAACAACAAAGCCTACAGATGCAGACTTTGCTGTGCAGCATGCTGCACTTTTAGCTTCCAAAAATAGGGGGAAAAAAAAAATCCATCTGATAGGTTTTTTCCACATAAAACACATTAATGACTGGAAATTACACCGAAATGCAAAAACAACCTAATCCTTCTTTTTATTCCTCTGGTGACATTAAGCAGAATGACTCATGTGGGAGTTTGTCAGTTGAACATACATGTCCACTGTTAATTGGAGACAGGAAGCTGCACAGCTCTGAAAGAACCATGTGTTTATGGAGACACGCAGACTACAGAATAATTAATGCAGCTCCAGTGAAAGAAGTCCTTTTTTTTTTCCCTCCCTCTGCCCCCTTCCATTGAAAACGAAGCCACTTCCATTTTTTTATTTCTTTTTTTCAATCATCTTTGTCAGTGTCAGCGCTTTGGAGCTGCATCGCCCAGGAGACGCACACACGCACACGCACACACACACACACACACACGGACTGACACTGACATTTCAGACACCCTTGTTTATTTCAATTTCCCTCAGACTCTGTATGATTATAGGGTGTGGAGTCAATATTTATATTTACAAGAGAAGCGAAAGACAAGTTTGCTTTTCCCTTGCTACTGACTGTGGCCTGCTTGCGTGTGCTTTTATGTCACGGAGCATGAAGAATAATCACCTGATTGTGTTTTTTTAGGGGGAAAAATGAAATAAATCTAAAGCCTTGATTTAGACTTCAACTCCAATAGGGCTTTTATTAAATATAAATCAGTTATTTACACATGATCAAGCGTAAAAATTAGGACATATGAAGAAATGACCACAAATTGATGGCTTGTCATTTTTTTAAGTCTGAAGAGTCAAGTGATTTAACTGCATGTAAAAGAAAAACAAAAAATAACGTCATTTTACTCAGTAAAACTTTAGTTGAAATAACTTCAGCCGTACTGACCGAAACAGAAAACAGCTCAGTCTCATTTAATGTTGGATAATTAGAAAAATATGTTTTTTTTTCCTCTTTATGTATAAGAGAAAGTATCTGGTTTGAATATAGATGCGTCTATAAAAACGTCGAGTCGAGTCGAGTCGGGTTTGTTTGAACAGAACATTTCAGCAACAGTTCAAAGTGAATTACACGACTGGGAACATAATGCAATAACCAATTACGTTGAGAACACCAAACAATCAACAAACAGCACAACAAAATCACCAAGAGTCACCGTCACAATATTTAAACCAAGACTCGAGTTGGCCAGTGTTTCAGCTGTTAGCATCTTATTTCATTATTTTCTTTGGAGTTTTCTGGTAGCTTTGTGTGCAATAACTTTACTGTAATTGCAAATTTCCCGGTGAATCTCGCCAAAGCAACACTGGCCCCGGTCAGCGTCATGTCAGTACCTGTCATTTCACTTCGTATTCCCATACTGTCTGACTGATGCTCAGCCCGTGTCCCAACAGGCTCTGTTTGCTTTACACTCTGATGAAGAGCGTAACGGAGGAGCGTCTGTGCCGTGTCTGCAAGGCTGACGGCGTCCCTCTGCAACACCAGCAGCCAATACCACCGTTCTTCTCTCTCTCTCTCTCTCTCTCTTTTTTTTTGTTACTTGACACTCAGTAGTGATGATGCCAAAATATAATATGTCTGCAAGTAGGAACCAACAAAACGACAATGTTCTAAAACAAAGCACGCGACTTTAGACGCTGCTCAGTGTTCTGACCCTTCCAAAAGCTCATCCTTTCTAAATATTTACAAAGACTAATCTTTTCCCTCATTTTGCAATGTTTGAGCCTTCAGAGTCTTTTGCTGGGATTTGTAATGAACTACCACAGGAAGTCCTCATTGAAAAGTGGGGGGGAAAAAAACAACTGGTTTGAAGGGAAGTGATGCAAAGACATTCACAAGGTTTTACAAAATAAAAACCTTCATAGTCACTGGGGTGACTGATTAGTGAAAAGTCAACTTTTAAATCTCATCTATTTTTTTTTTTTTTTGTAATGAATGCCTCAGAGATTTGTTAGAGGAAATTACTGAAGAAACACATGAAAATGGACAGCAGACAGATCAGAAAGAAAAAAAACGTTCAAATCCATGTCAGGCAACAAAATAGTGACCTGATCTAATCTCATGAAACACTAAGGGTCAAACAAAACCAAAACTGAACTTTTTTTTTCCTGCATGTAAACCAGACAGTAGTGGCAGCATCATGCTGTGAAGGCAATGCTTCACAAGTCCTGAGATGACGACCTTTTGAGCGAAGTTTCTCTGACCTAGTCAAAGTCGAAAATGAAATCCAATTGAGAATTTGTGGCAAGTTTTTGAAAACTTCTGCTTCTGACGCTCTCCATCCAAACCTACTGAACTTTAGCTCTTTACGATGAAGAACGCACGCTGCTTTCTGTATCTCTTTGTCTGGTTGGAAAGAGCAGCGCTGACTAATTTTCACCTAAACATTCGTTCTCTGCGGCCTCTTCAGAAACCCGCCTAGCTCTCGTGTCAATAACTCTGTTTTCTTAAGTTACTCATCTGAAGCGAACGTTATGATTCTGCATTTTAGATCTGGTTTTCTTTTGTTTGACAGAGCCGCACCGTGACACAACACAGACCCTGAAACCTTTTATTTGACTAAGACGTAAACTCTGGTCCTCCCGGACCACCCAGACGCCGAGCTAACTGCTAATCTAAATATTTCCGTAACCTTTCAGCCAGAAAGTATCCACGTCTGTACCTGTTGTCACATAACTCGTCTTTATGGCAGAAAAATACATCGGGGAAACGAGAAAATCGGGAAAAAAAAAAGACACGATCCTATTAAGTATTTTGACAAAAGACAATCCATGTTTGAATGCAGCGTGATGTCAGTGTCTCATACTTGAACCCAAACTGGTGGATTTGTTTGATCCGACTGAGAAGGAATTTCAAATATTTCGAAATGCTTACGTTAAATCTCCACGCGCGTCCAAAAATCTGGACGTAAATCTGTCTTGCACTGAGAATATGTAGAGCGGTTTCCTGCTCCCACATGACCTTTATCATGAAAAAACTCAACGTGAGATGACATTTGAATGTTTTCTTGAAGACTGGGATTCAGCAAGAAATGAAAAGCTGAGACTGTATGTTTCTTTTTATACGAAAATGATTTTTTTTTAAGCTACACTTTCAAGCTCCAAGTTGTCACTTTTCTGTTTCTGTTGACTTCATTGTCAAAATTGAACTAATTCAGTTTTAGTAACTCTTTTCCTTTCCTTTCCCATGCCCTTTAAAAAAAAAAACACATTTATCTCCCCAAACTGCCGCCCACTGCCTGCCAGCATGAACTTCAGCTCTGAGACTCGCTGTCCCTGTCGCAGCCAGAGCTTTGGCCTGAGGCAGCACATGTTTGGATAAATGCATATATGTGGTTACCATCTCTGAAGACAGGCTAGCCATTAAACTACAGGCTTCTCCCATGTCAACTAAAATATGGGATATCAAATGATGCTCTTCGATATGTTTTACTTATTTATGGTTGGATTTCGTTTTTTCTTTTTAAAGAGTGTTGTATCGGGGTCAACACTCTGAGTAATGAGTTTTGTGAATTACTTACGGCACCGTCCTTTTTGAACATGTCTGCTGCACGGTGTTTTTTTTTTTTTTTGGTAACACATATTTCCTATTTAAAATGCCAAGTAGTGTTACTCTGGAAAATATCAGGGAAAGCATCATACAGCGATCCATCTGCATGTGGAGATGCTGACTAACAGACAAATGAGTCAACGCTGAGCCTCAGGTATACGGTGTGAGGGGTTCCTCACAGCTCAGCTTTAGGCCTGAAAGTGTTTAAGATGTAAATCATTGAGCATCAAATGAATTCACATTTGTTTTGTTGGACGATTACGACTGTTTGCTTTTTTTGTTCTGGGATGGATTTGCAGCTGGTTTTGGAGGCGACCACAGAGGAGAGGCATTAAATAAATAAACATTTTGATACGAATGAACTTATCAAACTTGGATAAAACCAAATTTGTGTCATTTGAACGACAAAGCAAAAAATACAAAAGCAAAAATCTGCAATGATAATGTAAATCTTGAAAAGATACTAAAACTTCTTGGTGCGACGTTGGACCCCTAAATCTGCTGTAAACCTATTCGTTAGTGTTAGAACGGAAAATTAAAAACGTAAGCCAGTACAAAAGATGAAGCACATATTTAAAATAGACAGAAATGCTCAAAAAATAATATACGCGAGTCCTTTTGTTTGTCTTTATTTGTTATTGGGATTAAACATAACATATTGATGAGTTTCTTGGTTCGGTTTTGCTTTTCTTTATTAGAAGCTGTTGCGATTCAGGCACATCTCGTCTTGTGAAAGAAATAATGTCGTTCCGTTTTTTTCTTCAAATGAAAACACAAAGTCATGAAAACGCGATTCCCAAACAGAAACATTTGGGAACTCTGGTCCAATATTTCTGTTTGCTTTTCAGAAAAAAGCTAATATGAGTTGCTGCTAGTTTCTGAGCGAAGCTAAACCTAAACAGGATCTTGTTCAACTTGTCCACAGTATTCGTTTTAGTTCTTCTGGTTCCCGTCCAGGCTAAGATGTTTTAATGTTCGCAGCAGCCATATCCATTTCCCCGGAAGAACCGCTCTTAGTTTTACAAGTCACAAAACGACTTGTAAGCGAAAAGAGCAACAGAAACAAACAACAACAAAAAAATTAGAGCAGCTTGATTAGGCCTGTTTCTGATTAAAGCGCTTACAAATCACGAGAAGCCCTGAAACATATACTGCCCCCTCTTTCTGTTCGGCTCTCGGATGTTGGGCGGTAATTTTCTTTCTCCGAGCTGTGAACAAAGGCTTCTCTGTGTTGACATGCATGCGGTGACATATCCGTCCCTGAGCAGTCATTTCTTCTTGAAAGGATAAGTGTCTGACGAGGAGAGTTCATGTTTCAAACGAAACTAAAATTACCGTCTGCGTTTGAGGTCCTGCTTCTTCAGCGCTGCTGCAGCTTCCCTCCTTCTGTACCCTCAGACTCGGTGGGATTCCTCATTATCTGTCACACTGTGAACATACATTTGGAGGAACACGCCAGCTGTTATCTTATCATTAAACATCCAGACATGTTTTATTGCTGCAGGTTGAGCAGACTCTACTGCACTTTTCCTTCATCCGCCGCCATTAACCACTCAAATTAGTGACGACCAGAAGAAAAATATTTCATATTATTTAGAGCTTCTGAAAACAAGTTGAGGAAAAAGAAAGCATTTTATTCCCATTCTCTCCTTATATCCAGTTTATCAAAGTAAAAGTTGTTTTCCGTTGCAAAGGGGATCCTCATAGACTCAGAACCTGTTTATCACAATCAAACATCTCTAGTGTGGTAAAGACATGGATTGTGCTGGAAGCTGAACTGTTTGATAGAAAAGTGGGCAGCTTCGGTGAGAGCCGTGGCGAAGTGTCCAAAGTTTAAACTTAAACATGACAAACAGCGACTTACCGCGGCGTGTTGTAAGTTTATCATGGGATTTGTTTAATTGAGTGAATAAACTGAGCTGAACAAGTGAGACGTGGATAGATTAGTTCAGACATTTGTGCCACTTTGTGCCCTCGCTGTAAATTATTAACAAGCTCAGGAGGGTTTCTAAACTCAGACCAAAGCTTCAGGAAAACCTTCCAGCAAGTGGAAAATGTCCTTTTTGAACTGGATGCCCTCATTTGAGACACGCAGTATCTACCGCTTGAAACAACTGGGTACAAACCAGCTTCCGAAATGAAAATGGCACAACCAAGACAACAAAAGAGCGGCTTCAGAAGCAATCTGTCAATGTCAATTATTGGACCAATGCAACTGAACATTTTTGGAAAGAACTAAAAATATTTGTCTACCAACGCTGCTCATCCAGTCTTCCATGAAATTGAGAAGATCTGGAGAGAAGAATGATGGGAAATGCTCCCAAAAATGGCATAGCAAGCTAGTTTAGCAGGGTTTCCCCCCCAGTACACTATATAAGCCTGGCGGGCTGCCAGACTTTACTTGCACCCCTACCAGGCTAAGCATTGTTTACTGATTTTATGTCTGTCAACATTAAACTTTTTTTTAAACTCAGAAACACGATAGGCCGCAAGCCCTATAGCGCCCCCTACCGCTGGACTTAGCAGGTTTTCTGTAATTGATGCCAGAGGCAAAAACTGCTAAAAACATTGTCATTATGAGGCAGAGTTCTTCGGGATAAAACTAACATAACGAATTTAGGGATAAAACAGTAACGTAGAATGCAAAACTGGTGAAGAGCTGCTGTCAATTACTGCAACAAAAAATGACATCATGTGCTGCTAAAATGTTTGTTCGTGCAACTGTCATAAAATCCCCGCCCCCCCCCCCAAAAAAACAACAAAAAAAAAACCTGGTTTTCAAAGCTATGAACCACATGTTGCAATCTGTCACTGGAAGCATTTCTCTGAGCGCTAAGCACCCGGTACACATGCAGACGATGACGCTCTGGTAATTGTTTCTGTACCTGCGCAGAAGAACAAAAGGTTAAAGGTTCTTTTTTTTTTTTCCAGAAAATTTCCCATCAACAACTTTCCTTCTCACTGACGGAGTAAAACTGACACGTGAGCAGTTTCGATTGCCAAAATAAAATGAAGAAAACAAAAAAAAAATAAATAAATAAAAAAGTCTGCAAAAAAAAAAAAGGGAAATTCCTGGCAGCTCTTTATTACTGCCTTCTCGCCCCCCACCCCTCCTCTCCCTCTGCCTGTTTCCAGGCTTTGGAGGCTGTTTAATACAAAGCTCAGCGCATTGTTCTGGCAGGGCAGCTTTGTGTATAATGACATCTGACAGCGGTGGAGACGAACTGAAGAGCACGTCTGTCTCTCTATAAGTATTTACAAAATCTAACTCTGGGGAACCGCATTCCATTTCTGGAAACGCCATCGAGAGCGAGTCGCCGTGAACAACCACATGGATCTAACTATTACTTTGAAATGCATAGAAAAAAAGGAGGGGGGGTGCCCTAGCCCCCCCCCCCCCCCGCCCCTCTAAAATTGGAACAATTTGTAAATGGGTGGTGTAGAAGTGAAGAATGTAAATGAGAACTGGTCTAAGAGGTACAGTTACAGGGAGCGCTCCATTAGAGCCGCTGGCTCCACTCAATCTGGCTGTTGTTCTTGTTTGGCTGCCGTCCAACACTAGAGGGATTTGGGCTCTGCTGTGCTTTATAAACTCAGCCTTAAAAGTAAAACGTACGTATGTTAAGGCCGGGTGTGTTCAGTTTTTTCTTCTTTCTTTCTTTCTTTCTTTCTTTCTTTCTTTCTTTCTTTCTTTCTTTCTTTCTTTCTTTCTTTCTGGATCATAGTGAAAGTCTCTCTCAAAAGCAGAGATTTGAGGCCAAGCTTTTAACAGTGAGCAGAAACGCTCGACCGTTTCGACATTTAGGCCTTCACGATTTTCAACTTTGATGTTTCAAATGAAGTCTGAAGTAACTTTGTTGTAATGGAATGCCAGCTGGATGAGGCAGAGAGAGGAGAGGGAGGGAGGGGGGTTTGGATGGTAAGGTTAGGAAAACTCCTCGGCTCTTGTTTTGACTCCTCTCTAATCTCTCTAATTGGTATTTGGGGTCCAGAGACCCCTGAGAGCTGCCGGATCTTTTGAAGTAAAAGTTTGGTGATGTGACAGGGTCAGAAGAAAAAGGCTCTTTGCGAATCACTGGACGGGGTTTGTTTCTTGTGCTCCGTCCTGCTGCTGTCGGCCTCAGGACCCAAACCGGTCCAAGCAGGCTTCACCTACAGCGCCGCTAACCTGGGAGATTGTTCACACAGCATCCTTTGGTTGTTCTTTTCACAAATCCTCGGGGTTGGAGCTCTAATTGAGACGGAGGAAATACCCTTCAGCAAATCCTGGAGGCGCTTCTGCGTGTTTTCGCTTGTTCAAAATGGGCAGTAAAGGAAACGGTTGTAGAAAGACACAACCCCCCCCACCCCCCTCCAAGCTCTCATGAAATCTGCAACAATGACGTTTATTACATTGCTGTGTCACCAACTTACCATAGTCCACCATTGAATATGCAACAACGTTCACATTAGGTAGAAATAATTGTTTTTGTTCCTATAAATGCAAATTTGACTCATTTAGGCTGAAGACAGCAAATAATGAAAAGGGAAAAGTCAGAGTTACCAAGTTTTCTATCTATCTATCTATCTATCTATCTATCTATCTATCTATCTATCTATCTATCTATCTATCTATCTATCTATCTATCTCAGTCAGTGTGCGTAACTTGCGTCACAGACCATAATAGGTGACGACTGACTCGCAGTAGTTCGCAGCGGACCAATCAGCCGCTGTTGTTCCTGAACGAAGTCATGCTGTAGCTGCAATTCCCGCATTACCCAGATACTTGGAGGCTGGAGCTAATGTGTGTCAGCGGATCGTCTCTGGAAAGTAAAACTCGAGATAAGTGTTCCGGCGGAATCGTCTTGCTGAGCTTTACCCAGACTTTTTTTTTCTTTCTTCGTCCACAGCGTACTCTTCTTCTTCTTCTTCTTTTTTTTTTAACTGAACCGAAACTAAGGATATGCTTCAACTTTGAAAGTTTCCCAACCTGAAATATGGTTCTAACTGTGCAGCTTTGCACGTTAAGCCACCGTCTGTGACGGGATGAGAAGCGATCCGCCTTATTCTGGGTAGACTTTACGGTGGAGACGTTCCCATGAAGTCAGTTTTACACGCTTGGGTGAAATTAAGTTGTTGCCATCATTAATGGAGCGGGTTCTACTTCTGATATGCTGCGAGTTGATCATAGCCATCGGTTCTTGTGGTGGATCTCCGAACCATAACCATCGCCCCGTGTGCTGGAAAGCCATCCTCAGATGTCAGGGAGAAGCTGAGTGCCGTTACGCGTACGACCAGTACCTGCACGCCTGCGCGTCCGTCATCAGCGGCGTGCGCAGGAAGTGTCCCAGCCACTGCATCTCATCTCTCATCCAGCTCAACCTGACCCGGCACGGCCCGGACCTGGAGGACTGCGACTGCGCCGCGGACCCGGTGTGCCGGAGCACCCAGCGAGCCATCGACCCGTGCATGCCGCGGACCAGCACCATGGGCTGCACCGAGGCGCGGCTACAGTGCGAGACGGACCCGGCGTGCAGCTCGGCGATGGCGGACTACCTGTTCCACTGCCGGAAGCTTTTCGGGGGCCAGAGGTGCTCGGAGAGCTGCCGCAAAATGATCGCCAAAATGCGCTCCATGCCGAGGGCGCAGCAGCTCGACGCCTGCGTCTGCGACGGCACCGACAGGAACATCTGCGAGTACATCAAGCTGAGCATGAAGACTCTGTGCGCGGAGTCCGGCGACAGGTTCGCGGGCAGCGGATTCGGAGACTCCGAGGAGGACACGAAGGAAGATGATATTTACCAGTATTATTATGTGGAGAACTCCGGCAGCTCTCCAACTTATCAAACACATCTGAAAACTTTGACCTTCATGGTGGCTGTCGCAGGATTCATCTGAAGGACTGTTATCAACAGTTATTATTATTATTATTATTATTATTATTATTATTATTATTATTATTATGTGGTAAAAGGACATTCGACCAGGGCCAGTCCAAGGAATATGGGGGCCCTGAGCAGAACTCCATTTGGGATCCCCACTTGCAGCTAACCCCATATACCCTAGAGAGCTAGGGAGGAAGGCAGAGTTTATAGTTAAAGGGGTAAAGGTCACCGAAATGCAACTCCAGTTCAGACACATTCAGGGAAAAAAATTTTTTTGCATTAAATATGACCCAGTTAATGGTACTTTTAAGCTATGAAGGTTATCATTTGGAATGCAGAAATGTTGTTCATACAGTCGAATCAGATTTTAAAAGTTGAGAAAATTCGTGGTTTTGTGTTGCTAACAGTAGTTAGCACCAAAACTAGTAGCAATTTCAATTTAGCATACTCCCAGTGTTACTTTACAAAGGGTGATAAAGGCATCATATTCTGTGCAATAAGAACATTTTCCTAAAAACTACTAAACTCAGCAGCAGTTTATTCTATATTTTTGACTAAAATCTAATTGTAAGATTGAAAATAGTAATAAAGAAATGCCACAGGTGAAATTGTTAAATGTGTAATAAGCAGGATGCTAAATTATTTTTGCAGCAGCTGAAATAATAATTGCTTTTCTGCTTTAAATAAAAGTGATATCTTGTACATTTTGTTTTAAGACAAAATGTACATGTGTTTTTTTTTTCAGAGTAAAGTCCAATTCTCTTAGGACCTCCAGACCAGCAGAGGGCCCTAGGCGGTCAAAACCGTTTGCTTGTACTTTGGGCTGTCTCTGAAATATCATCTGAAAATTAGACTTAAGAAAATTTTTTATGCTAGCGTGTTAAACTGCACACTTTACATCAGTGTATATTTTGTTGAAACAACACGATATCATAAAAAAAGTTTTTATAAGAGTTTTTATATATATATATATATATACAAAAATATATGAACGAGTTGCACTGTATGACCAGGTGAGCCCCACCTTTGTACAGCCGTGTGTGTTTCACAGATGAAGAAAGTTTGTGTTGTCTCTATGTGCCTGAAGTTCCAGAGTAAGCCGTCACTTCCCTTTGAGAGAAACCAAAGTTCATTTAAGCCACTTAAATGAGTTTTAACCCCAGGGCAGATTCTGACATCGGCTGTAGGAAGCTCTTAGAATGATGCACTTGTCTCTGTAAACATGGATGTTTGCATAAGACAGAAGTGTTAATTCCTGAAGAATGCATGTTCAAACAGACCAAAGAAAGGATAAATCACACTGCTGGGGAAGAAGTCGTTCAGTTGGTTAGCTTCGTCTTCACTGCCTGTTTGTTTTAAGACTTCAAATGCACAAAGCTTGAAAAAAAAAATGCTTGTAATTTGATGAGGGGAGATTTTATTTACCTGTTAAGAACACAGACCCATGAATGTAAAACTATACTGAATAAAGTGATTTTTAAATGCAATTTCTGCCTCACACAAAGTTATTTTTTTATGGGAAGGAAAGATTTTTGTTCTTTATTGGAGCCATGTGATCGTTTTTAATAAGTATGTTTTGAGTGGCATCTTGTCAAAGTGGGTGCAAAATGTCCCCATGGCAAACACGACAAAACACAAACAAAGCAGCCCCCCCTGCTGGTTGATGTTTTTTTTTTTTTTGGTGTTGTATAGCTATATTTCACTACAGTAGACTTTTTACATTTTTAAATCATTTGATATCAGTGAGTTCCAAATAAGTTCTATGAAACGACTAACACTGCAATGAGATGAAACAGCAAAAGAGCAAACATGAGTAGAACCCGCTACTGGTAAATAATGGTCACTGGAGTTGAAAATCATGTTTTCTTATACAAAATATCAATAAATTAATTATCTTCATTGATTGAAATGATGAACAAATTACCAATTTATAAGACTGGTACAATCTTGTAAATTGCACCAAGATTCAATTTACAATGAAGATCGACCAAAAGAGATGGTAAAAGGTCCAAAATAACCCGACTTTACTGGAGCTACATGACATTATTGTCAGTGAAGAAGAAACAAATGTGTTTTATTTGTTTGCCGCACATTTTCCAAGCATAATTTCCGTTATTAATTTATGTTGTTCTCGGAAATACGGAACATGTTTCCTTGAAGACATTTACAGCTTTTTAGATTATAGTTTTGCAGACTTGTCAGATGTCTCCAGCAGGCATGCCTGTGGTTTATGTGGAGCCAGCTCTCCAAGATTTCCCCCCAAAAAAGAGAGAAAAACTTTGCCCCCTCCTTCACTTGTGATAATAGGTCTTAAAACCATCGGTGGCAGCTATTCTCCTTTGCTAGTGGGGTGAAAAAAAAAAAAGATCTTTTCTCTGACCCATTGGTCGGACGAAAAGTCGAGTGGCACCTCTTTTATGCAGATGCAAAACACACAATGGGGCAGCAGCACAATATCGGGGCACTTCATTCACCCTGTTCCTCTGTCACCCTTCACATGGAGTGGGGGAAGAGAGAAGACAGCTGTCCCAATAGAAGACGGAGGAGAAGAGCAATGTGAGAGAGTTCAGAGCCGTCGCCTGGCCATGCTCCTGCTGATGTTCCATGCACAGCTTCTCATTTGTTTTGGTTAACAGTTAGTTTAGCATACCAATACTTAGAGGTCTTCCTCAGTTTAACACATAAGTGATGAAATAGCATGCCTACTTTGTTGCACAAAGTTGTAGAAATAAATTTTTGAAAGGAATAAGCCACGTTTGCGCGCTGTGTCACAGTTTCTTGGTGTTTTCCTGTGAAAGAATCAGCTTCTGTTCCAATCTGGACATTAATAAGTGTAATTGATTTGGATTTTTTTTTTCAAATTAACTTTTGCTGACTCTATATATTTCTTTCAGAATGAGGATCATCGCTCACCCAAGTATAATTTTAAGTCAAATCAATCAGAGAGCAGGTCATACCGTCAGTTTCACTTCTAGTTTCAAGCATCCAGCATGTCGAGGTGAGCAAAGCATCCTATACTGCTATGTAGAAGTGGATGATTATGTAAATATTGGGTGTTTACTGTGATATTTGAGTCATGATTTTATAGTGCTGCAGCATTCGAGCAGTGGATTTGTTCTTATGTAATGCAGGCATAATCATTTTTGTGCTTAAAATGAACACATTCTTATATAAAAAATATTAAGCAAAAATGTTTGCAAAAGTTTATCACTGTAGGTTTTGTTGACAAGTCCCTGCTTGAAAATGTTGAGGTAGCACAAAGAGCTTTAAAAGAATTTCCACCATCAAGTGATTTGACTGTATTTAATATGTTTGAGTTATACACATTAAATGTGATGTATAATATTCAGAATCATAGCACCAACACAAGGCTTTTCTGTCTATTAATCTGTCAAAATCTCAAATAGTAGTCCAATATACATAGATCAAGTAGAGTTTATAATTTAATGGAAATCAAAATAAAATAAACAACAGACAAAGCTACAGTTGAAGTCTGTTGCACAGAAAACTCCCCTGAGTCGTGTCAACAGGATAAACTATTTGGTTACTGCATTACATGAGCTAATCCCAGCTGACTTTGTCTTTAAAATCTAAACATATGGTTTTGCTTAAAAAGCTTTAGCCCATTTATAAGCCCTCGCATTTAATAAAAAGAAAACAAATGACCAAATCTACCTAAAGCAAAGTGAGCTGAAAACCCCCCCCCAGTGGCCCACAGTAATTACAGGTTGGTGGGGGGATGGGGGGGTAGAGGGGTATTGAGGCTGAGAGGGGAGGGGGGGTCATGTTTTATAGAGGTGGGAAAGGTGGAGGAAGGGGCTGATTTATGAGGGAAACGTAGTGGAAGGGTTGGACGTTGGAGGGGGTTTAAGCCCCGTTGAATGATGATTCAGCGAAAGGATATCCAGCCAGCCAATCAGGTGGCTTTTGGTGGCTGTGCTGGACAGAGGTTGTCCTCCTCTGTTCGCCTCCCGCTGTCCAATTGAAGACAGAGTGCCTAACGAGCGAGAGAAGGAGCACAAAACAGAGCTGACAGGACGCATAACTTCATTTCCACGGTGCTCGGGCAGCTGTGTGGAGTAATCTGCCGTGGCAGTCTGATAAAACACGCCGTCGGAGACCCGGGGAGGAAGAAAGGGGCGACTCCAGCTGTGCCCAGGCACTTCTAAGTGCAGGGGGATTTCACTCACACACTCTCTCTAAAGGGAAAATGTCCCTGACCAATTTGCGCTCTCAAAATAAGAAGTAGTAGTTCCAGTAGAAGAACCACTAGTTCCATGTTGAAAAAAGAGAAAAGTTATTTTTTTTTTCCCCAAGAATTGCAATAATTTTGGGACAAGGGATAAGATAGTCCTTTAGTTTATCTCATTTTGCTTTTATAGTTACAAATTCCTTTACTGTTTTTAATGGTGTACAATTCACTATTTTTAACCTGAATGTTAACTTTGTCAATATTTAAAGATCTCAGCCACTTTAAAAACAAACAGTTGCAAATTTATTTGATTTATTTGTACATGGCATTAAGTCTCTGAAATGAATGCTGGACATGTCGAATATTTCTCTCCTATTTTACGGAGACAACTAAACTAAAACATAACATGATCTAATCTGGATTCTTAGATTTTTTTTTTTTTTTACTTCCAACTGAGCTTTTTGTCAATGTAAATATTAGTAAAAAGAGAAGTAGGCAGTCTATTCAGGGACAGAAGGTTCATTATTTTGTGCGCGCTCCTCTGTTGCGGCCTGGACAAAGAACAAAACTTTCTTAGACTAAGATAATGGCTTCAGGCTGGGTTGCTGTGCAGAGTGAAT
The DNA here is from genome assembly GCF_001443285.1 of Poecilia latipinna. Lineage (NCBI taxonomy): Eukaryota > Metazoa > Chordata > Actinopteri > Cyprinodontiformes > Poeciliidae > Poecilia > Poecilia latipinna. The sequence goes on along the minus strand of NW_015114183.1, from coordinate 78,457 downwards.
GGGATCTCCTTAGAGCTCAATAGGGTTCCAAACCTTTACTCCATTATACTGACATCCTAAAGGCCAGAGGCCATCAGCCAGCCCCCTCAGCTCCCCTCCCTGTAGTGGTTACTTAAGTATGTTTTCACCCCTCACATCTCACCACAACATCCACACGTGTTTTTGGGATTGTTGCCTTCTCTACCTTCGTGAAAACACCAGATGATGTGCTGGGAAGATATGAAGTTCAGCTTCATGCAGAAGTATTCACTTGTTGGATTTTCTTTATGGCTTTGTCTCGTCACAACAGCAAAGCTTCAAGCAAAGCTTGTGAAAAAAGGAGCAACAATCCAATCCATGTCAAGGCAATAGTAAGCAATAGTAAATTGCCTTCAAAATGCTTTACACTACACAAGACGCTGTAAACTGCGTTTTGTACACAAAATGCTTTAAGCAAGGACACAGCATCTTGTGTCTTTGCTTTAATCCTTTAACCCATGCCCAACCGTTACCTTGGAATAAATCGTACACCAGCACAAAGCCTTACTTAATGATGAAATGGGACAACAGCAATGGATTGTTTTTCGTTTTTCTTTTCACAAAAAAATCTAATCTGTTTAGTTTCATTTATTGAGGCCCAAGGTAATATTTTGTAAAACCAACTTTGTTAATTGCGTACCAACTTACCATATCCATAGACTGAAATTGTTAAGCTCAGATTGGACAGAGAGCATCTGTGAACAGTAGTGTTCAAGTTTTGACACAATTTCTCAATTGTACTTAAGTCTGGACTTTGACAGGGTCTTTTGGAGAAGGCCTTGCGTTGTGTGCTCTACTCTGAAACTGGACTCTTTTGGAAGTCCAGTTTCAAGTCCATTGCAGCATATAAGAGGTTTTCTTTCATCCATTTTCCCATCAACTGTGACCAACTTCAGTGTTCCTGCTAAAAGCCTTGGATATTGTTTTATAACACTGGTTTAAATTTCTCTGTCTTGAACCCGTCAGCTGTGTTCCTTGGTCTTCATAAGGCTGCTTTTGAACCAATGTGCTCTATAAAAAATATCTCAGACCAAAATAAAATGAATTTTGTGTAGTTATTTCTGAACAAATGCCACGTTTGCAGGACTGCATACATCTAAATACTGGCCTCTCACTTCTGCCAGACTTCATCTCTGCTTACCCTCCACGGTCAATGAAGGCAAGAGGATATCTGGTGATATATTCAGTATTTCTGGCAAATGACAAAATAAGATAAAACACCATCAAACAAAAATAATAAAAACTTAAAAGGTGTTAAGAAAAGCAAATGTGGCAGCCATTCATTATTAGACTACTGCAACTATAATAGTTAAAATGATTCAGGTTAAATCCTGCTGAAATACACCACCTGCTGGTCAAAAGTTATATTGCGTTCACTCTTAGAAGGTGAGGTATTATGGGTAATCCTCAAAGTGGCGAGGTAACGCGTATCTTATGTGTCTGACAAAGAAACGCGATTATTGTACTTACAAAGTATCACTATGGTTTTCAGTTATGAATATTATTGAACTATGTTTATTGCCGGTCACGACAGTTCTGGCGTTCTGTCGCTATTGTCGTGTTTTAGAAACATGTCGCGTGAAAACACGATGGGAAATTCCCACGCAGTAACGCTCCGGTTCCTCCGTGCAGAAGGAGCGCTTGTTTTACCGCCAGAGACTGACCGTATGTATGTGCTTATTGTGTGAAAATGCGGGCATATCTTCCCACATTAACACTTTACCATTGCAGCAGATGGTTAGCACTAAAATAGAGTTTTATATGTCATATAAAGTTCGTTTGTTTATTTTTTATTTTTTTGCATTGTTCAGAAATGTAAGTTTATAAAATCTAAAACAAAAAATGGCTTCCAGTAAATAACGTCAGCATTTTATTTTCAGAACATTTTAATTAATTGCTCTAATTTTCGTAAAAGAAAAAAAAATACACACTATATGCCGTCACTGTAGCCCTCAATTGTTTTATTGTAGTTATTTTGTGATCCAAAAAAAAAAGCCAATAGGATCACTGACAATCAATCAAATTTTATTTAGTACTTTTCAGCAACAAAGCATTTGAAAATGCTTTACATCATAAAAACACAAAAATACAAAGTCATAAAAGACACAGGCAACAACTTTACATTTTGTTGTCATTACACATCAGATTATTGATTAACGTTTCATGATTATGTTTCAAAAGCAACATAAAAAAGGTTTTTCCGACTGCGACTGACCTCACCTCTGTGCTCATTGTGTGAAAATGCAGATTGAGAATCAAAGACAATTAATGCTGCAGGTTAAACGTCTGCTGCCAGTTATTTCCTCATCATGAAAAGCCACCAGAAACACATCGATCATGTAACTTGGAAGAAAATAGATGAACTAATCTTCTATCCAATAGAAAAGTGAAACAAAATTCATAAATCATCTTTTGTGTCATCCAAACAAGCTTGTGGTTCAGAATCTGTTCATCCAAGTGGATTGAAATACGCCTGAACAAATGTATTTCATTCTGTGTGAAGTTGCACGTTTGTTCACCACAAAGTGGCAGTGATAAGCTGTGACTAAATCAAAAGGATTTCATTTTGTCCTCCTCAAGAGACGCTTCATAGCTCATCTTCCCATGTGTTAAAGCCGAGTTGTAACTTTTAATGGATACAGATAAAACTGGAGTTTGCGCATAAAGGCTGTCGTTATGTTGCATTTATGTCTAGCTCATCCGTGATCTATGTCTGTCTGCTGACTGCCTGACTGACTTCAGTGTTGGGTTTTCTCTCCACCCAGGCAGTTTCTCCTCATCTGGTTCCAATTTGCACCGAAATGTGCTTTACATGATGAGTTATTGGTCCATTAATATGCACTCTAACAAATACCGTAAAAGTGAACTAAATCAGAAACACACACACACACACACACACACACACACACACACACACACACAGTGTTGTTTGTTGTCTGACTTCTTCTGGATTCAACTGAAAGTTGAATCAAAAAGTAGTTTAATCTGAATCTGGTGCTCTGGACATGACACAGAAAACCTGAATAAATACAAATATTGGCTTTCAAAAAATAGAAAGATGTGTTTCATTAACAACTTGGACCTGTGTGAGAAAGTAATTTATCTCTAAGTCTAATAACTGGCTGTGCCACGCCGGGTAGCAACAATTTCAGCAGGCGTCTGCAAACATTGGCACAGATTCTTTTACGTCACTGCAGAAGAATCTTGGCCGTCCCTCCTTCACAGAACTGCTTTAATTCAGCCGCCCTGGAGGGTTTTTTGAGCATCCACACCCTATTTAAAGTCCATACCAAAGCATCTAAATCAAATTTCAATTCAGATTTTGACTTGGCAAATTTAATCAAAGGCAACTACAGAGCTGCCTTTCACTAGTAACAACTGAAACAATTCATCAAATCGATATATTTCATGATGATTATTCTTGATGGTGGCATCTGACAAACTGTGGTGTTTGTTGCTTGTTTCATAATTGCGCTTTGAACTGCCACGTTGCTGAAATGTGCCGTACAAATAAACTTGGCTTGACTTGATCTGACCAGGCCACTTCAAAAACTTGTTTTGCTTTATGAATTTCAGGGATGGAATGTTTTATTTGCGTCAGGTTACTGTCCTCCAGTGAGCTTGAGGTTAAGAGCTCTGCCACGGGATTTTTCAGCAGAGAGCAGAATTCGTGACTCCATGAATTATGACACCCAGATCGTTAAATTCCCACCACCACGTTTGTCTGTCAATGTCATGTTCTGTTTCAGAAACATTTTAGTGCAACGTTGTATCAAATTGGGAAGAACGTAGTCCAAAAATGTTGCACATTTTTCTTCTGCTTTTGTGACTTCATGGAAAGATTTACCACGATACCATGTTTTCACCACTGAGCAGCCTTTTTCCTTTGATATAAAAGGAAAAAGGCTGATTTGGAAAAAAAAAAAAAATGTTTGCTTTAATTATGTTTGACTGATGATGAGAAAACAAAAAATGCTTGGTAATCTGAACCTAACATTGACAAAAATGCAAAGAGTAAAGAAATATATTTCGAGTGAAGTCCAAAAATAAAAAGCAACTTCGAATCCAAGCGTAGTAAAATGTGGGCTTTATTTGTGTTGTTAACACTTGAACACACGTTGACAGCGAGAGAGGAATGGCGCTTTTCAGCAGTAGTCTTCACTAGTGAGCTCTCCTTTGCATCTGACAGATGGGCCGAGTCCGTCGGTGTTGCAGCGGCGCGTCCTGCTACGTTTCCCTCCGCTGCACGAGGACCAGGACGTCCAGCAGGACCAGTTGCCCTCCTGGAGAGGAGTGGGCTTTTTACCTAGCAAATACAGTTTGCATCAGTGAATAGAGCAAGAAGAACAGAATGTAAATAAAGAATTGATGGGAAGGGTTGCTTGTTTTTAGCTTTCTTACCTTGGTGTGAAGCTTTATCTGCCTTGAAGTTCTGGCAGCCCAGGCCTTCGAACAGTTCGGGACACATACAAATACACTTTCCATCAATCAGAGCGAGAGTACCTCCGTTATGACAGGGCTTACACTTGCATATGTTGTATTCGGCGATATAGTCTTCTGTAGCCCTCCTGAAGTTGTTAATTCTGGTGTTTGCGTCAGGAGAGTCCAGTGGAATTAACATGTAGATGGGCTCGGGCTGAAAAAACAAAAACAACAACAAAAAAAAAAAACAGGATATTTGTTGCAGCTGGTGGAATATTTGAGTCAGACAAAATGGGAATTCAGAAGGGTGGCACGGATGTACGAATGTTTCTCTAAGTGCCAGTTTATGAAGACAGGAATAAGTGGAAAACCAAATGTGACTGTGGTTTAGATAATCGTCCTATCTGTCTCTGCCGCCTAAACACCAGCAGGCACACAGAGAAGATGGCCGCCTCTGTGCAATTTGTTCTGAGCAGTGCCCAGGCAATCTATGTTGATAAAGTCAGTCAACAGAGTATCTACTTAGAACATCCTTCAATTATGTCATACTATGGATAATACTGTGTGTCAGTGATGTATCTGTTTAGGGCAGGAAATAACTATGCAACTAATGCACTACATTTAAGATGATGCCTGACAACTGATCAGCAGTGCCTGGTCATTCCTTTGGTTGGTGACAATATAACGTGCAATCGCTGTTCGTTTTATGAGCTGTGAGTAAAACGCACTCATCTCGAGTGTGACGAGAAGAACAGTTTCCAAAACAAATTAAACGCTGAATTAATTTTAGAGATAGAGCAGAATCATGTTGATAAGTTCGCGCTATAATATCCTAAAAATGTCAAAGGTTGCTTTATAGGTATAAATATTGTGTCCTTCCAGGGTCATTTAGGAAAAGTCAACAAATGTCCATATTTTGCTTACTGGGGTTTTAAGGAGCATTTGTGTAATTGTCTTTTGAACAATTCAGTAAATAAAACTAACACAAGAATGAATAAGCATCATCATTTTATAAAATGCTGAAAAATAAAATTCTCATGAAAACTTGAACTAGCCACTCCACGATTCCTACCTCACTCTGTAACAGTGCAGGGGCATCTGCAATGGACCTGGCCCAGCTTTGGTAGGTACTCATTTCCATGACCCCCTCCCTGTTCAGCTGGGCTCTCATAGAAACGGCGGTCTCCAGAGTTCCTCCTTTTACTGAAGTCATCACCTTATCCACCAATGCCTTTCCATCAGCACTAACTGTGCAGAAAAAAACAGAATAAAGCAATTAAAAACAAAACCTGTGATCGAATAAAACGTAGTATAACGTCATATTATTTCATTGAAATATATATTTTTTTAGTGTTTCCAATCACAAGAAAGAACACGTTTTAGATTTTTTGCATTGCTTTTAACACTTATTTTTGACTTAAGGTGTTAGAAATCAGCACGACTAAGGAAAACAAGAAAACAACCTGTCTTATTGCTTAGTGTTTTTTCACAGTCGTCCACTCTGACGTGTGCTTTTCCGTTTGAATCTTTGCCAGGAGGAGAAACAAAGTTTGCAGAGATCCCCACTTTGACACACTTTTGAATGCTTCTGTCTGTAATGTCTGATGGAATAAAGCGGGAAAACGCAGCAGTTATGTATCAATAACCTACATTTTTAAATTTTTTTTCAAAAGGCAGGCCTTAAAATGTCTCACAAATCAGAACAACGAGTTTAAGGTAAAACTAGTTGCTTGGATACACACTTCTTTCCCTGATGGTGTTCTGGTTGAGAACGTAGATCAGTTCATATTCGCCACCAGACTTTCCACTTCTTGTGTAGTGGGTTCCGTAGTCTTCCAGGAAGGCAAAATAAATGCCCTTGTCGTAAGCCAACGGTAGTGATCTGACGTGCATCAGGAAGTCCTCAGCAACGTTAACATCATTGGTGCGCATCCTGTAGGTGCTCAGCTGAACTTTACCTTTTACCCTCATGAAGCTTATGTTCTAGAGAGAAGAATCAACAGTACAGGCACAAATGTGACATGTCTTCAAAGTGAAAGTTGTTTGCTTGGGTAATGACTTGGAACTCATGTTCAGCAGTTTACCTTAATTTTAGAGTACTCTATGACATCCCTAATAAGCTCATTCTTTGTGAAATTCAACCCGGCCTCAACAGAAACGTTCCCCAAAGACGATTCACTGTTACTGAATTTGAAGGAAAGTCCAGCATCGACTTTAAAGCTCTTCTCTTTCAGCAGTTCCTTCACGACGGAGTGTGTGTCCTCATAGATCTCTCTGGACACAGTTTCCTCTACGACAGTCTGAAACAACAAAGTATATTTAGCAGCAGATCTGACACTGTTGGATTGGACGAGGGAGACGTAGCCGGGACTAACCTCGTAGTTCAGCACACCAACGTTCCAGGGAAGTCTGTCGTACTTCCCTGTGTTTGGGTTCCTCACTCTGTTACATCGCCCGTTGTAGAAATCATTATTGAAGGGGTTCATTCGAGGATCTGCACCCAAGATGTTGACCCTGGTTCATGGAGGAGATAGTTACAATAGTTCACGTTTGATGGTGCGCACAGAAGCTGCATTTGGCCAGATTTCTCTTGCAAAAGAGATTTTTGATCTCGTTGGGATTTTCCTGGTGAAAGAAAGGTAAATATTAATTATTTTTGCAGCGGTACAGTATTCGTGAATTTTTCTATGGTAAATAAATCCAAATTTGTCTTTTTTTTGTAGTGCATATACAAAAATATATAAAAGAAACTGCCTTGGAAAGTTGAAGGGAATTCTTGACACGCTATTGGCTGGCACTTGCGAAGTAGGAAATCCTGGAGAGGCTTTCATTTTCCTTGTTGCAGGGGTGGAGATGAGAATGAGTAAGGATGCTAGCTTCTGCAGTGCTGTTGAGACCTTTTTCACAGCATATTCTTTGTATAGACCTTTGTTTTTAATTGTTCTGGTTGAGGCAATACATATTTAGACAAATACTCCCTCTGGTGTTGGATGATTTGCTATGATTTGTAACCACGGGAGCAAGGGAGCAGCTGATTATCCTCTCAAAAGGTCAAATAATACTTCATTAATAACCCCAAATCTGAGAAAAGTTGAACAGAAGGAATTGTGGATGCAGAGCAGGGTAAAAAAAAACATATTCCATTGGTCAAAATGCACAAGGATCACCTGATTTGATCCGAACACGTTTTACGATGCTTACCCATATCCTGCCGTCCTGCCTTGCTCATTGTTATCGAGGTCGGACGACCCACAGGGTTTGCGGACAGGATCGCAGTCCTCATCCGACCCGTCTTCACAGTCGTAGTCCCCGTTGCATTCTAATCTCTTCTTGATGCAGGTTTTCAGATCTGCACACAGATGCAGGTTAAGACCAGTGAGACCCAGAGAAACCAAACACAGATGAACAATGTGGGTGAACCTTAAGAGTCTGCTGTACCTGTTGTGCACTGGAACTCAGACTCCGGGCAAGGAGAGGGGGTTGGCCGTGAGCATAACTCTGTGGTTTCGCAGAACTCCCTGTGACCGATTGCTCCGGTGCAGGGTTCCCCACCAAACTGGCCAAACGCCTCTATGCCTCGAGAACGCAACTTATGATAGACATTAAAAAGACTTTGTCAACCCCCTAAAACGTGGTGTTAAGATACATGTGATGTTTTCACACACGAGTGGTTAGTTGTGAAAGGTGTGTCTGACTTACTCTCCTTTTGGTGCAAGGATCACAAGAAGTCCATTGTGACCACTGGCTCCACTTACAGTCTACAGCATTTGGTTCAGGAAGCACTTCTGCCCTGAGTATGCGCACACATCATATTCTCTCAGGTATTCAGAAGAAATAACTCTACAATACCACTGAATCAAATAACAAGAAGAGCGTACGTACAATCCTACGTTGGAAAGCGTCAGAGTTAGACACAGGGCGCTGAGGCTCAGTTGGACAGCGACGGCCGCTCTCATCGTGAACCCTTGAAAAGACAAACATCTCACGTTCAGACTTTTAAACTGCCCTCTTGTTAATCATTATATCACCTGTCAAAAAACTTTGCGCTTTCACAATCAATAGTTTGGATTTTGTCCGCAGCCTTATCGATTTGGTGTTCAGAAACTGCCCAGAGTTTGCTCAGTTTGAAAGAAAAAATAAACAAATCAGATGAAAACAGTGAAAGTTATTGAATATTTTCTGTACTTTTTATTGGTTTATATATATATATATATATATTGCAGTTTTATTTCTTTAAAAGCAAGAGTCCAACTACACCTGTAATACAACATGTCCTAAAGTCAAGAAAAATACACATATAACTGAAGTCTACACGTCCTTATTATTGTTATTCAGTGTATCCACATGATCACAAAATACAACCTTTTACAAAAGAATTCATTGACTTCTTCATATTTTGAAACCATAATGTATTTTTGGGAAGTGAAAAACAAATACACATGTTGTTTTTTTCTGTGGTTTTCACAAATACAATCCTCAAAAGTGAGGCATGGACTTGTTTTCACTTTTGAGTCTGCACATATTTCTTTGCAAAATATCTCCCGCTCAGGCAGATTGGATGGATGCAGTTGTTCCACGTTGTTCTCGTTGTTAGACGATGTATTGGTCAGAGTCCTGTGAGATGTTTAAAGCTTATTTTAATTACCCCACTCCTGTGTTACACCTATCCAGAGTTGACCTGTTGTCCTTGGTCTTCATGATGTTTATTTATTCCCTTATTTATCATGTCCACAGTCAGAGCTGTAAATTAAATATACACATTTAAAGAGCATTAAACACTTTTTCGAGAATGAGGCCCGTGTATATTTTGCTTTAAATCCATTCGGTGTTTCCTCAAGGCGACTGGAAGCTACTGACAGACATTTCTAGCGCTGGATGAAGAAATATTTTGAAGGATGCTGTTTGCCCTTTCTTTCACTACATAAGTAGAGAATATTAATAACTCATGTTATTTTTGTTTTGGTCAGTTGGAGAAAACCCGATCGTTTCTATCTTTCCAAGATTGTGAAACCACACAAACATGTCCTGACCAAAGCGAGCAAATATTTGATGTTTCATTTTCCTCTCTCTCTCTCTCTCTCTCTCTCTTCCTTCCTCTCTCTCTCTCTCTTGTTAGATGTTGTAACACTTTGGCATATTGAGGCCATGGTGTATTTGGGTCACCATGCAATAAAAATCCCCTAATGATACCAGAACTGTAGAAATCAGGGTGGGGGGCGGCGGGGGGCAAATCTAGAAGCATGAACAACAACAAAAAAAGATTCTGTCGCAGTGAAACTCTATGTCCACAGGGGGGCAACATTGAGCAGCAAACGCCAAAACTGATCTATGAGAGATTTACCATTGCTTGGTTTTCATGTTAGATGACTGAAGAAAAGCACGATGTGTAGCAGAATTGTTGTACAATACACAAATCTTAGCTCTTTTTTTCCCCTTTCTGGATTAAAAAACGTTAAGCGAATCCTTGCACAATGTGCAGGAAGTTTCAAGCTATTGCACTCGGTGACCCATCATGTGATCTGGGCAGCTTTTGCTGAGTCTGTGGTTACAAACTGAAGTGAAGTGTGTCTTGATTCCCAATAAAGAGAGAGAACAGAACACTTCTCACTCCGCCGAGCCGTAAGGAGTATGAAATTCATAACGGGGCAGAATTATGATGAAATTTGCTGAATCATTGCATAAAAAGACTCAGAGGACAAACCTCTGTTTTCATCCATCTGAGAGAGGAAAAGGAAAAAAAAAAAAGCCCTGATGATAAATTCCACATTATTCAGCACGCTGACAAGTACTTTCCTGCTGACTTAAGTAAACAGTCGCAGTATTCCCTGACGGGTCCACAGAGAGTCTGGGAGTTGCCACTGCACTGATTATTGCATGCATCTTGTGAGAAGAGCTGGGGTAGTTTGGGGGGTATGTGGTCATAGCCCTGCGAAGAAGCACAAATATGTGCTGAGGTCACCACTTTTTACAAGTTTCGGCCGTTTCCTCACAACTTTGTCAGGAAACCAGGGGGTAGGTAAGGTTCTTGGCCAACGTTTCTCCCGACTAGAACGACTTCCTGTTTTTCAGAAGAAGCTTGGAAACATGCATAGATTGTTTCGGCACAATTGTATAGCTTTTTTTTTTTTTAGATAGATATGATGATGGGAATTGTGCTCTGTTACTTGCAGTTATATATATATATATATATATATATATATATATATATATATATATATATATAACAGGGGGGGGGGGGGGGGTGTAGACACGGGAC
>NW_015114183.1:64062-64507 GCF_001443285.1 Poecilia latipinna | reverse complement strand
TATATATATATATATATATATATATATATATATATATATATATATATATATAGTCCAGTGTGGTGGTGGGGGTTGTAGTTACGGAACAGAGAGGGAAACAAAGGATAAAATCTAAGTCAACCTCAATTATGGCCCAGAGATAAGTGGCTATCTTAAGTTCTGGCTGTGGTGGCAGGGAGCTCCAGAATTGACGCCCTTTAAATGCTTGGTGCCTGAACCGTGTGGCCTCCATGTCAAACGGAGGAAAGGACAAATCCCAGCGCGTCTTTGTCAGCAGTTCATCATGAAAATAAACCTTCCGATGGCTTCGTCCTCATTTGTGTCACCTGTCACCTGTTCCAATGTTTCCAATGCTTTTTTTCCCCTGAACAATAGTGTTCATCTCAAAACTGCAACTTTAGGAATGACATACAACAAATCTTCTGTTGTACAATAAAACGTCTCA
>NW_015114183.1:56852-57873 GCF_001443285.1 Poecilia latipinna | reverse complement strand
ACGTCTCATATGCTTCTGAATTAAATCACAGATAGAGAAAGAAAGGATATGTCTCATGTCTCATTTGGGTGCTCCCTTAATACCCCAAAACAGTAATACTGACTTCCTGATTGAATGTCATATTAGCATTTTTGAAGTGGCCCAGTCAAAGTCCAGACTGGGATTCTAAAGATCAGGATCATAGTAAGGAGACTTTCCGACCCCAAAAGCTTGGAGCCCATTGGCAAAGATAAATAATTAAATTAGCATCATGCTAAAAGCAAGTAACAAATGAAATGAAGGGTTTGGCTGATTTTTCCAATATTTGTTCTAGAATGGAATAACACAGTGGTTCTAAATCTTAAATACTTCTAAATTCTCAACTTGAAAGTACTTACAATATAAAAAAAAACGAATACTAATAGTAGGAATTAGTGCTATTGATTTTTATTTTTGCATTTTGGGACCACATCAAAGTGGAAAATACTCTGTAAGGGCTCAGAAATTTTGTCAATTCTAAATCCACAGCAGTGTATTAATACTATTATACCCACACATGTAAACACTAAACTTACTCCAAGTTTGCCCCTAAAAGCTAATACATAAAAGCTTGTTCTAACTGACAAATCTTTCTCAGGTATAAGCTTTACGTCTGTCGTTAAGCTTCCTTTTATTAAATTGTAGGTTATGAAAATGCTTCGCCTCGTGTCTGATCGCTCCACAACGGGAACGTCAGACTCCAGGCTCATCAGGAATCTGTTCTTCTGTCAGCAGAACACAGGATAAAGAGCAGGAAGCACATCCTTCCTGTGTCCTCTTCGCTCTCACTTGTCTGCCGTCCAACTTATAACACAATTATACTGTACATGTCATTACCAGAAAAGCCATGCAGGTTTATTTTGTTACCTTTAACCCTAAATCTGGGCTTCAGCCTAAGTGGAAGAAAATAACCGATTTGGAGAAGTAGTTAAAAAAAATATCTGATTATCAATTACAGCTGCAGAAATTATTTTTCTCAAGGAACCTAAGTTTGTCTTTAGGT
>NW_015114183.1:29514-53460 GCF_001443285.1 Poecilia latipinna | reverse complement strand
ATCTCATTTTTACAATTGATCTTGTGTTGGGGATCTTTTAATCTTCACTCTACTGAGAATTTAGCCTTATTCAGATGAGACAAACATAGTTATATATATATATATATATATATATATATATATATATATACACACAAAAGCACTGCTATTTTTATGCTTTTATTTAGTCATGATGATGTGCTTCGTTCATTATTTGCTCCCTTGTTAAAACCCAAAAGGGAAACCACCTTCCAGGTTCAACCTGTTTGCAAAACCAAAAGTAGTCCCACACACACTACGGTTCAAGCAGTTAGAAAATAAGGTGTGCTTTGGTAAATATCTACATCTTTTTAAATGAACAGTTACCTAAAACATATTCATAAAACATTTTTATGTGACGGCCCCCTGAACCGCAAGTTTACAGAAGTGAAAGCGAACCAGAACAGAGAAATGAGCCACAATGACATCATCACTGATGTCAGTGTTGACGCCGACATGCATCCAGTTTATGTTCAGGTTCCAAAGGTTTTTTTTTTTTTTTTTTTTTAAATGATGACTAACTTCCAAGTTCTCAGTCGATGTACGATGCAAACCCCAGTTTTAAGCTAATAGCCCGTCTCTCCTTCTCTAATTATCCAAAACAAACATTCACTGATGCTTGTGCAAACAGCAAACGGAGCCCACTTCCTGCGAATCGCAGATTTTCTTCCTGGGATCGCCGCAACGGCTACTGTCTGCTTACAGCAGCAAATATGAAAACCATCATTACTGAATCACTGGATGACATCAAAGGTGTCCATACAAAGGAAGACGGTGGACTGCTTACAGTTGTCGGTTTTCATGGAACTGGAGTCAGATCAGTACGCAGCAGAGGAAACGTCAGGCCTCCATTTAAAAAAAATTCTGCTGCGTTGGCAGGAGTGGGACTTTAGTTCGCCTGCTTCTAGTCCCTCATTGTTCCTTTTCATAATATGATTTCACTGTGGCTCAGTTAAACCATAAATCTTATTTAAACATGCAGCTCTGAGATGTTTATGCTTCAAAACTCTAGCTTGTTTTCATACCACTATTCCCAATACAGTACTTTAGCTTAAAATGATATTCTCTAAAATCACAACTAATATCCTCGTTTGGTTTCTCACATAAAGACGCAAAGTTGCGAAAAATGTTGCATAACAAATATAGCAAAATCTGGGCACCAATTCCAAATGACTCACATTATCCCCCCCCCATAATCCCTCTTTCTCACAAATAAGCAGCATAAACACACTTGAAACTTTTGAACTCCTCTGAAAAGTGCGGCATGTCTTTTCCTTAGATAAACTTCCACACAGGACATTGCTGCCACTACCATGTTTTACGGTGGGAAGGGCACATTCAGGGTGATGAGTTTTGCTAGGTTTCCTAAACGCTCCCAAAACGTTCAGTTTCTTCTTTCCTCCTGCACATTTTTGCTATGTTTCGTAGATGACTTGTAGCCGTTTCTTGTTTTTAACTCCAACAACGTCTTTAATATTGCCCCTTTTTCCGATAAAGGCCAGATTTGTGGAGTGCATTGCTAATAGTTTCACTGTCAACAAATCTTCCCAACCTTAGAAGGTGGATTGTTAGCTTTCTTGTGTTTTGTGAATGTTATCTTCTTCAACATTTGAGTCACCGTTGTCATCTTCTTACTTTTATTTTCTTCTCCACTTTCTTTTTTGGGGAAGGATTCCTTCATGTGACTAAAGAATGCAGTTTTAGAATCGTTCCACCTTTCGTTCGCTGGGCTTTCTCTTCTTGGAGCCTCTTTTGTGAGCGGCGTGATGAACCCTTTGCTCTGAAATCCTCTGTTTGTGGGTAGAGCTGGATAATGACACGTCTGCTTCCTGATCTCTGCTTGGCTTACAGTTGTGACCCAGCGTGTCTTCATGTGGAAATCTTGGTCGTTTTTAACGCTGTTCAGCTCATAACCGTATTCAAACCTTTTAACTTCTCAAACCTGTTTGGATTTGTCTTAACTGTATAAAGACGAGTAGTTATTTTTACTCGCTATCAGGAGCTCCTTTAACAGATCCTGCTGGTTCACAACACCAAAGCAACATTTGAGGTGGTCACCAGTCATTCAGCCTTGATCAAGTTTTTAAGCTTTTTTAAAAAATAAAAAAAATGTAAAAATGCTCTAATAAAATATTTTTATAGGCCCTTTAAATCACCTTCAAAACTCTGTGCTAGAGGACAACATATTTATGTTGCTAGCTAAAGAGGTATTGTGAAAATGCATACATATATTAAGGTCCTCATGGTTTAATGTATACCTAAGTCTGTCTGTATGTTGACCTTTCATAATGTTCACACTTTATTTTTCTTTCTTACTCCAGATTTTAGACTCAGCAGACATGGGAACAGTCAGCATTTCTCAAAAACCTAAGTTGCTTATTACCCTGTTGAAGCAATTAACCATTTAAATTGTTTCAGCCATTGACAACACCTTGTGTCTCCTGTCAATCAGCCAGGTGCAACAGCTCAGTGAGGTGCATTGGGTCTGCACCTTTTGTCAACCGGTGAAGCAACTGGTGGGCCGGGTGGGTTGGTTTGCTTTACAAAACCACATAAACGGTGCATCAGTTGTTGCGTACCTACAGGAAGCACACTTCCACCTTCTGACTGAAATAAACCAACAAAATGATGTTTTTTGCATGGCAAGGATGTTTTAAAAAATAATAAGGTCAGTAAATTGACAGATTTTGAAAAAAACAAACAAACAAACAAAAAAAAACCCCCAGCAGGTAACCTCTAGCACTTTTATTTATCAATAGCTAATGAAATAATACGCTTGGATCGTTGCTTTCCATTTAAGAAGAAACTCCCACACATCTCGTTCCTGGATGATCGGCCAACAGTGTTCTGTCCACACTCCATTTTTAAATCTGCACTTATTTGCATATGTAAACTTGTGCAGGTATTTGTTTTTAGAAGTACAAAACTTAACTGTTCCATATTTTTTGGCCAGGGGTCATTAATACCGCCGCATAATCCAGCTCCTGACTCTCTGCAGGTCACATGAGTAGTTATGTTTATGTCAGACCAAAACTACAGAACAGAGGAGAGGAAATTTATGGAACAAAACAAAACAAAGCAGGGATTGCCACCAAGATATAAAGCGAGCTGGGTGGGGGACCTGCATAAATATGACATATAAGACTTGTTCAAGGGTATTATTATTATTTTCTTTCTTTATTCATTTGTGTGTGTGAGTGTGTGCCACAGGTTGTTTTTGACCCCTTATTGCAGTCCCCACATTCAAAACTTTGTCATGTTTTTTTTTAACAAACTGAAATACTGTAAAACTTCAAAATATACTCCAAAATCAAATAATTAGTTTGAGTAAGACTATACCATATCTCCTAAAGTGTGTATTTTAGCCTTAATTAATTTGTGAATTAAACAGCTGCCTAACATTTTAAATGTAACAAGAAAAAAAAGGATGATTCTGTTTTTTTTCTGTGTCCTTCTATCCCAAAAGTGACCGCCCCTCTGCCACTTTAAAGCTGCAGTGAGTCAGTCAGTGAAGAGTTAAAGGTTGGAGCTGGCAGCAGTCTGCCCTGTGCGTCCACGGTATTTAGCAGGAAAAAGTCAGACTCCTGCTCGCTGTCCTAAGCTAGGTTTGTGTTTTGTTTTTGTTTTTTCCTCCTCATTTTGCTGCAGAGCCGCCGAGGTGCGACGGCGACAGCAAAGTAGCTCGTCGTGTCACCGTGCGCGTTTAAACAGGTACGTCACTGTTGTTTCACGACGTTTTTCCATCAAACTCTCAGCAAACATTACAGGTTGTTGGTTTATTGATACAGCAGGGCTATAAACGTGTCTGAGTTGGTCGTTCACGGTTTCTGCTGTGACGAGTGCAAGATATTTTTCCTTTTAATTATTTTTGAACCTTCATAAAACCTTGTTTTTCACTTAAAATGTATCCAGGCATCTCTTTGGAAGGTTAAACCTAATGCATCGTTTTCCTCTGACTCATAACATTTCCTACAGCCTCTGGTCTAAGCGCGCACCCTTTTGTTTTTTACCTCAAGTACTTCATTTAATTCTGAGAGAAATTCAAAGCTGTAAAGGTGTATTTTTAACTACGCACCACCTCGGAGAATTAGTTTAAATTCTAAAGGCATTTTTGGAAGTGACTGCCCTTTGTGTGCACAGCGGGCCCTGTGGTATTTCACCATCTCATTCATTCGCAGACTGACTCATTCACTGATTTCCTCCAGATGTGCAGAAGTTTACGTTTCCTGATGGCCCTGCATTGTGACACTTCTGCACTCAGCACTGCCATAATTCTGCTGACACAGAGATTTACGCTTGTTCTTTGTGGTCAAGTTTAACTTGTTGTGACACCAGTACGTTTAGAAAAAAAAAACCTTCCAGACTTTAAATTTTCCTCCTGACAGGCACCCCTTGAGATTTTTGTTAAAATGTAACTGTTATATCCAGGAAGTGCTGACATTACACCAGTTTTATTAGGCTCTACCTCCAGTCAGAGGGACTTCTGCCATTGCTGTGCTTGATGGCCAAGAACAATCATGTGTCAGGATTATCTGAGTGATGCATTAACAAGCATTCGAGTTTGCCTTCAGCAGTTTCCAAGCACAACAAAATCAACACGCGTCAGTGGCCTGCAGTAATTTACATGACAAATGATGGGGGCAAACGCATCCTGCTGTGCCATTTGTGTTCAACACCATCACTGGTAGATAATGCCGAGGTTTATTGTTTTACAGTTCTGCAGTAGCTGTTGTAAAGAACTGCACAACTGATACTTTTTTCTTTTTAAACCAAGTCAGCTGTGGGGCCTTCCACCCCTCCTCTTTGTATGATCAGGTGTTGCTCATTGCCAGATGATTATTGGCACCAAGCTGCAGCACATTTGCTGACTGGCAGGTATGCCGTCTTTTATCTCTCTTGGTATCAGCCTCATTTCCTCTGCTCCCAAACTTATCTGGTTTTGATAAGTCTGACATTCCTTCTCCAAGGCTTAAGCGTAAGAGGACTGTGGGCAGCCCATCATTCAGAAGGCACCAATTTCCTCTTGTTCCTGCTCAGCTGGGCATCACGAGATCCCTTACTCTGCTAGCGTAAGATTAACCTTAGGTAATTGCTCAACCTTTGGCCGTTTCCAACCTTTGGTCTGCTCCACGGTAGTCACGGGCTCTTTACATCCACGCTTTAACCAGTGTTCCCTCTGGAGCTGGTCCTTGAGGTATGTCTGTCTACTGGGAACGGCAGGATTTGTGCCAGATTTTTCAGTGGCTTTGTGAGCTTTCTGTTGTAGCTGATTGCTTGTAATTGTGTGTCTTCTACAGTGATAATTTGACTCTTTAGGCGCCTCTGTGCTGTTACAAATGTAAATCATTTGTGTGGGTACCACAGATTGACTAACTTCTGCTGCGTTGCTTGTTTTCTGGGTCTATGGTTTGACTGAACATGGGTAGAGTTGGGACTTTTCTTCAGCATTGTTGTTTCTGGCAAACTTTTGGTCCCTCTGTACAGTCGAGTGCTTAGGTGTATAATGAACCGTCAGGATGGAGTTTAAGATGTCAAAGCACATGGTTTTGGCAGCATTGTATTTCTAAATATTTCACTTTAAGCAAACTATTGCAATGCAAAATTGCATTTTAGTTTTTTCCCCTTTTTTAAGGGAAGGTCAAAGTATCTCGTGGTCTTGAGTTTTTTTTATTGGTCATAATGGCTTGTTTCTGATGGGTGTTTTATGTGGTTGTAAACATTTTATTGCATGTGGCTTAATTTGCTCTTGAGCAATTGAGTGAAGCTCTTCATCAATTTCTTAACTACAGTCTAATGTCCTTTTTTTTCTAGCAGACTTACCAGGAGCCCTTAATTACATCTTGTATTTTCCACCAATGCTTATCGCTGTCCACTTCACTTTTTCTACTCCAGACGAACAAAAAGAGAAGGATGAGTGGGTGTTAAGTCATATGCCTGGTTGACGCATCTCTGCTTTGCAACACTGAGCTGCAGCCTGCTTCGCCTAGGATTGTCGCTTGTCCCGTAAAGTTGGACCCCTTCACGCGATGTCTACAGAGGTGGAAAACGGTGTGCCAGCAACCGCTGACCCAAGTTCCCCACCCACAGCCTCAACCAACAGCCCACCCCCTTCTCCTCTGACGACCACACCCAAGGGCCTGTTGAGAAAAGAAAAGAGGAAAGGTCAGTTGAATAACTTTAATACTCGGGGTTCTTAATGAGCCAATTTTAAAAGGGAGTGGCGTTTTCAGCATGCCAGAATAAAGGCTTGTCACTCTACAGACCTCGCTCAAATGGTGCTAAAGGATGTTCACTGGGGAATAAAAAGCTTGTGTAAATTCTAGGAACACTAATGGATTTTAAACCATGAGTTGATACGATCTGTATGCCATTCATTTGATTTGGGTGTGGTGGAACAAGGAGGAATCTGAGATTTTTTTTTAACACAAACTCTTTCTTTGCCCTCGTTTGCTAGCTACACAGCACAACTACTTTCTGTAGCCATTACAATGATGCTATTTTATAATCAAGCACTTGTGATATTAAAAGTGTTTGAAATCTGACTTTTCAACTAGAAAAGTTGGTACAGAGTATTGAGCACCTGCAGCCAGAAGAAGCTAGCAAGCTAACGGGCTACAACCCTGACTGTTGGCGAGACGATGTTTGAGGACTGCTTGTTTGTCCTGAGAAATGTTTTTAATGGTTATGTAGCAATTTATTGTGCATGTATGAGATTTAATTTCCTGAAGAGACTATTTTGTGGGTGGTCACTTGCTATGCACGAAGAACCACAAGTCTTGCTAATGGAACATAACAAAATGCACCAATGTCTGAATTTTGCAGTTTGGCTTAAATTCCTAATGTGACAAGGAGGCTTGCATAGTAAAAAGACTTTCACACAAACATTTCAATCAACTTATGTGTCAGATATCAATACTTTATAGTTCCAGTTGTATTTAGCACCTGTAAACCGGTACTACCAGTTTTTGCTTTCTCTGAAAGACTTGTGACCCATTACATGCCTTTTGCAGCCTTGGTCCACCCAATGTCTGGGTAATGCCTGCAGCCTACAACAGGATGTGTCCTGTTTGAATTTGCAAGCAACAATTACAGTTGATTTCCTGTACTATGCGGAACCGTTCAACTCATAAATTTTCTACTAGCAGGAAGTGGCTCAGTTGCTCTGGGCTCATCAACACTCAGTCCAGCAAACAAAATTGGAATTAAGAGTAATTGAAACAGTCTTTGTCTTTGGAGCTAATGCACAATTTGAGAAGTAGCATTTTTGGTCTGTTTGAAACTGCTTGACAAAATGCTAAATGTGTAACAGTTTAATAATAAAAGCAACATTTTCCTGTCTTTAGTGATAGAGAAGACAGATGAGTACCTCCTGAGCAGGTTTCAAGGGGACGGTGTGAGGTACAAAGCCAAGCTCATCGGTATCGATGACGTCCCCGAGGCCCGTGGAGACAAAATGTGCCAGGATTCCATGATGAAGCTTAAGGTACAGCTGGGGTCAAATGATTTTTAAACTTTTAAAATTGTTGCTGTGTGCTTGTGGTGGACTTTATGAACAAATTTCCTGCAACGGAACAAAATTTGTTTCTTTTCTTTTCCCCTGCAGGGCATGGCGGTAGCTGCTCGGTCCCAAGGCAAGCACAAACAGAGAATCTGGGTCAACATTTCCATGTCTGGTATAAGGATCGTTGATGAAAAGTCAGGAGTGAGTCTAGTTTAATGTTGCAGGTGGAGGATTACTATGTGCATTTCAGATAACTCACTGTAATTTATTTTTTCCCCTTTTATCAGGTAATTGAACATGAGCATGTGGTGAATAAAATCTCCTTCATTGCCAGAGATGTAACAGACAACAGAGCGTTTGGATATGTATGTGGGGCTGAAGGACAGCATCAGTTCTTTGCCATAAAAACGGCACAACAGGTAGCGACATGAGTTGCAGATCAGTAAATCTAAGATTCACACAGGCAGCACTGAGACTTAAGTTTTCTGTGGACTTGTGCAGGCAGAACCTTTGGTCATTGATCTGAAAGATCTTTTCCAAGTAATCTTCAACATGAGGAAGAAGGAAGCAGAGTCCTCAGAGAAGGTAACATTTTAGCATTAAGCTGTAACTTCCTCTGCCACCCTCTTAAAGTTGGGCACTGTCTGTTTCTTTGTGGAAGTAAACATTTTCTTAATCTGTCAGAGCTGCTAAGATGCAATCTTTTCTGTACATACCTCCTGAAAATCAACAGTGCCTCTCGATGTTCTGTCAGGGAATTGCATTCTCATTCACTGAAAAGGTTCATGTCAGCAAAATTTATCGAAGGTATAATAATTGACATTGTGACTCTCTTCACAGGCTCAAAATGGCTCGGCAGTTGCAGAGGTAAGCTCCCTAAAGCTGCTTGTTTTCAGAAAAGTTAGACTTTCTCTTAACATTCTCCTCTCTTTTTAGAACTGTGACAATGAATCAAAGCCTGCACAGGTAGGAATTCCTGTGTCTGGGATTTATTTTTATTCTCTCTCCCCCCCGCCTCCGTTTGTTTACTTTAATATTTGTGTTTAATTTCCAGCCAGTGGAGCAGCTCGACCTTTTTGGAGACATTAAAACTCCCCCAGACATCAGGTCTCCAGAAGTAAGTTTGTAGCTGCTGCAAACTCTATTTTTGGAGTTGTATTATGGCATCTTGATATTAAAACTTTGTATCGGTGTGCCACCGTCTGTCATAACACTTGCTTAAAAATCCAATGATTTTAAAATGGCTTTACTGGACATCAATGTTTTTGTTTAATATTTAAATGCCATACTAATTTTTTTGTTTCTGGAGTGAATCAACCTGTTTAAGAATTTGGGTAATTCACCCTTTACCAATCTTTTGGTTCGTCTTAACCTTAAAGCTGCTACAAGTTTCTTTTTTTTTTTTTTTTTGTGTGCCTTGAACATTTTTAATATGCTGCTTCTATAAACTACCAGTGTTTTTATTAACATAAACAAAAGTAAAACACTTGGTGCATGATTTTTTTTTTTTAATTTAAAAATGAAAGATATTTTCCAAAGATCACTAAAAGTATTCCTACTCTTTGAACTTCCAAATATTGAGGAGGTCCACTAGAGTGTCACTACATGCATACAGCTGTTTTTGTGACTGCTTTGTATTCTAATCTGGAGTCTTAGGCAGGATTTAAAAATGATCATTTAATTTGTTCAAAGAATTAAGATTGTGGTCTTAAACTGTGCAAAGCTGGTGGCGATTTGGCCAATCTGGTAATTGCTGAATAGAAACGCACATCACACTGCTGTGATTATTTTCCTTCTACTTTACAGTAACACCAGACTGTCATCACATAATCTCGATTCAATTGAAAGCCTTTGTGGACACATAATTCTAGAGACCTTTTTTTGTCACCTCCGTACTCCGCTTAAGTGAGTTTCTGGCCTAATTGCCAAATGGATCTGCACACCAATAATATTTAGTTAAAACTTGACTTGTAGCAGCTTTAAATAACCCGTCTCTCTCACCATGTGATTGTTCATATTGTTAATATGCACTCTCTGAAATTGATTCATTGATCTCTCCTTCTCTCACTGTCCATGTTAACCAGGAATCTAATGACATTCTGTTGCTGGACTTTTCTGCTGGAGTTGACAGCAATCAAAATTGCATGAAGGATTCCTCTTTTCTGAACTCCCTTGGCCCCGACTATGAAGCGCCCACAAATTCTAAAAATACATCAACTTTTGGCTACTTTCCTGCTCCAGATAGTGACCCATTTGGAGATGACCCCCTTTGTAGTCAACCCAATAGTTTTGTACCTCATAATGCACATCAGCCACCTACAAATAGTCTCGTTTCTTCTGACACCGTTAAGACAAATCTTAATGGTTTAAGTGGAGAGACTGGGCAAAATCTGCAGATGAATGAACTATCCAGTAAATCAATGATCCTTGCACTCAATAATGGACAGTGGCCACTAGGGGGTAGTATAACACAAGGCACTGGGATAACGATGATGGACGGGAATGAATGTCAACAAGGAATCTCTGCCAAAAACCCATTTTTTGACTCCTCTTTGAAAACGTCCCCTGTCTCTTACAACATAAGTAACCCAGAAGCACCGGTGACCCATAGCAACGACTCTGTTGTCATAAGCCCGCCTCCACAGAACTTTAAGTCTGGACGAGGTCGAAGGAACACAAAGGTGAAACCACACAGCCGGTAGTTACAGTGGGGTTGCATGAGACTGGGTTCACGTCTAACATCACCTTTTCACGGTTCTGTTGGGTACGAGGACAGTTTGACTGCCTGTGTGTGGATGCCATGCAAGGCCTCAGTGACTTCTGAATCTTTCAGGAAATGTTCTCTCTCTGTGCTTGCACTGGTGGTTTGATCCGTCTTTGAAACGCTGCATTTTGACTCTGCTGCTGAACGACCACTTTTTTTTTTCTTCCTTTCACCTTGGCTCTTAACCTATTTTTCTAACATTCATGCTTCAAGTGACTAAAGAGCACTGGTAAGTTTTGAAGCATGTTTACACATCAGTAATCAGGGTTTTATTTTGAGCATGCTAGATTACATTTGAGCAGTTTTGGGTAAATATTTTGGCCTTTCTGTGTTGCGGAGCAAAATCCCTCATTGGTATCTTTGTGTAACTAGGCTGGGTCAAGTGATCTGTTTGGTGCAGACCTATTTGGTGCTTCTTCTGAGACGTCTCCAGCTGACATTTTCAACAATACACCTACAAATGTTGTTCCTTCATCCATGGCTGCTCTGGGTAATGAGCTTTGTTTGTGCTCTCCCAAAGTTTGGGTAAATTTACTGTGAACTTACTACTTTCTTTTATACATCCAGGCAATCTTCAGTTGGGTCCACCAGCTACAAGTGTACCTGCTATGGGTGTGTGGGGTTCCTCCCCTGCTCCAGCCACAATGTATCACATGCCAGGAATTGCTGCTCCTGGCCCTAGACCCAACTTTGTGCAACCAGCTCCCTTTGCCGTTCCCATGCAGCCCCCCGCCTGGGGTCCGCAGGTGGCGCCTCAGTTTAGTTCCCCACCCCTCTCTCCACCTCATCTCCAGTGGGCTCTGCCGGCTCCCTCCAATCCCTTCCAAACAATGGGAGACCAGGGTCTGTCACGCCCCCCTCCAAGGCCGCCTGCTAAGGAGACCCCGGCCCGAGTGGAAAACAGTGCCTTCACTGCTTTGGATCCTCTTGGCGATAAGGAGAAGAAAATTGGGAAGGACATGTTCAAGAACTTCCAGCTTGCCAAACCTCCTGCTATCCCAGCCAGGAAAGGGGAAGTTGCATCAAGCGCTGCTGCACCCACTGTCAAAGAGTCGGGGGCATTCGATGAATACTTTTCCAATAAAGTGGGTGTGGCCCAGGAGGCTGCAGACCATGATGACTTCGACATCAGTCGGATGTCTTCGCTTGCTAATAATGGTAAGATGGCTCAGGGTTTTAAAATAAAGGAATAATTTGGATTTGTTTTTTGAAGTGAGATTGATCAGTAATGGTTCCCTTATCTGTTTGTACAGTATGGGATTTCCTCTAGAGTGGGTATAGTTGAAAACTTCAGAGTCCATGCTAACAAGCAATTGTTTCTCAAAAGTAGAGAATCCAGACCCCTTGGTATGAGGCAAAACGTAGAACAAAGGGCTGGACTTTTCCTGGTTATGTTCCAGGAAAACATCAATGCATAGATTGACCAGATCCAATCTATGCATCTTGAGTTTTAGATTGTCTGGAAGATGGAGACCTGAAAAATGACAAACGTACCATAATTTGTGCTGTTTCATAATTATTGTAAGGGGAGAAAAAAAAACTCCTGAAACTGGGGCATTTGGGTCACTAGTTAGTCTTTCAGTACTCTAAGGCTTTTCAGAGACCAGAAATGAAGCCATTGCTGTCCTAGAACTTCATGCAAACCATTTTGCTGTACATTCTAAGAAACCAAAGTTTCTCTCTAGATGCTGCAAAGCAAGTACCTGTGCAAACTCCTGCTCAAAGTTTGACTCCTGGCCTCCTTGATGCTGCCTTCTCTTCTGCTCCAGTTCCCAATAATTCAGCACAAATGCTGGGGCAAGGCTTCGGTCAGGACATGTTTGATAAAGCCTTTGGCGCCCCGGATCCTAATCCTTTTGGAGTGCCAATGGTAAGGAAACTTGTTCATTAAGACATTGCATTCTCTCAGATACTCTTGGTGATAAAACGCATTTCTTTGGCAGAATACAGTTGTTCAGGCCTCTGGTTCCACAGATGCCTTTGGAGATGCATTTGGTAATCCTTTTGCTTGACCACAGGTTGGCCCATGAGTAAGTACCTGTTTGCTTGTTCCTTACATCATAAGGGAACGAACCTAACTCCTTTCTTTTTTTTATGCCTTACAGTGAAAGGAACTGCAGGGCAAACGAAGCTCTCCACCTCAAACTTATCTTCAGGACAAGCTGCCCTGTGCAAGACAATCCAAATGAACTCTTATTCTTGTCCCTGAACCACCTTTTTTTTTTTTCTTCTCCCCAACACACCATCCTCTGACTCTTGTTCCTGTTGACTGATCCACTTGGTAAATGTTTTGGTATGATTTTCTGATGAAATGTTTGTTTAAATGTTCACTGCTAATGCTATCTTTATAAAAGAAATAAATCAAATTGTGCAGTAAATTGTTTGCCCTGTTGCTTCCTTTGCAATGATTCAAAGAATCAAGAATTACAATTGGCTTATTTTCTATCCTACAAAATCTGAAGTGAGTTGACTGGTTTGCTCTTTGAGAACATAGACATTTGTATTAGATTTTTTTTCTCTCCTGTATTTTAAACCTTTATGCTGTCCTTCAGTCTAAAATTTCTAACAATTTCAGCAAGAATTACAATTTCTAAAGGCAAAACTGACTGAATATTGACGCCATCAAAATCACATGGGTTGAGATGGAAGATTTTGTACTTCATTTATTTTGAGTGGTACAACACAGATATAGAGTACTGCATTTTGTCAACCAATCTGAGTGCCCTGTGATGGCCTGGTGATCTGTCCAGTGTGATCTCTGCCTCTCATTCGTTGACTGCACCCCTCCAAACCTCACAAGGGATAAGGGTGTAAGATGATGGCTGGACCCAATCTGAGCCTGGAGCCTTGTCTCCAGCCTCAGGTACTGCACTACAGATTATCCCCTGCAGCAGAGCCTGCTGTGGAAGTGCAGGCCAGTAAGCATGCCAAATGATGAAAACCTTGTTTCTTGGCCATTTACACAGTTGAAGAAAACCGATCTTAAGCTTGTGAGTAATTCATTCACACCCATGATTAACAGTGAGACCTGATTCTTATTTTGACAACCTTTATTTTTTTTCCATGTTCCGTCTTGTGCCATCAGGACACTTGAAAGTTTTAACATGGGTAAAATATTATAAAGGTTCCCTACTGCAGTTTTGCCTACATAGAATGTTCTGTGCCTTAATTTATTTTTTTTCTATCCCTGACTTATTTTTCAGTAAGCTTTTAATTAATTTGCTTGATTATATTTGGCTTTTAGTACTCATGCCATAAAGTTAGCTAGTTATACTGATTAACAAGCGACTGGACTGTCCCAATTTACATTGTCTTCAGTCGCTGCTGATTTTCATTTTGAGACAACTGGCTGTACCTCTGAATTAAGAGTCATTAATATTTATGGAATCATCTTAAATGGTTTTTATAGAAATCAACTGGTCAATTTTATGGATCATGATTTGTAAAAGTAAAACATCCAAGCAGATTACATCACCATGGTGTGACAGAAACTACGCACAAAACTCCTTCCTCTAGTCTCTGAACTGTGACCTGGTTGAAGCGATTTGTCTCCAACTACTGCTACCGATAAGTTTGTAGAAAGTCTGCAATGAGGTGTGACATCTCTGGTATACATGCTTCATAATGCATGCACTTGGAGAAACATTGAGTTTCTCTAATTGGTCTGCTGTTGTGGTTTTAACAGTCAAGTTCTGACTGTTCTGTCTGCTTTAATGTTTCAAGTAGTTCTGTTCTGTTCTGAGAAACATGCTGTCTACATAACAGGGAACCAAACTGAAGTTAATCAAACACAATTTCAATTATTCTGACGGCCTTGCTTTCTTAGATTTAAATTTTTTTTTTTTTTTTTTCCTGCTGTTGGATGAACAAGTGTCGGTTTGTAACTACAGAAATTGTTGCTGGATGAATGTTTTCATCAGTATTAAGAAAATACTGCAGTCATGCTCATCTAGCGCTGTATCTTTCAAACTCAAAGTATCAATGTGATGGACGAACACAAAGAATATCATCGCTTCCCTTTTTTGAAATCGGTACGATGCATTTATCTTTGCTTTCTTACTCATGCCACAAAAAAACTGCATGTGATTGTAAAAATACGGAAATGGTTGAGATGAACTGATGTTTGGTAGAGCGGCCCAGTTAAAGTCCAAGGTTTTGTGTTGCTGCTGCCTGGAAACCAGCTATACATCTTTCTTGTATTTATGCACCACTTTGTGTTGCTCTAATTTCAAAACACTGATGTTGAAAGGGTTATGGGAACTTCTGCTGCACAATTTTTCAAATATTTCATGATTTCACTCAGTTTGTGTATCTTTCCAATACCAAGTCTTTGGTTGTAGAGTTCAGTCAACTGAAGCTAGTCAGGCAGGATCCAAAATACACTTTGAATTAACAGAGCTTGGCAAGTTTTGGAAACACTTGAGGTTTTTCTTTTTTGTAAATTGTGTCAAAAGGTTGTTCATACAATTAACTGAACAAGGTTGCATTGTGCTTTGCTGAAACAATACAAACAGCATTTGAGAAAACTGTTTGCACATCTGAAAACTTTGCTCAGTTGTATAATACTGAGCCCTAATAATGGATTCCAGTTGCTGAAAAACATTTACACTAGCTTTTTGTTCTTTAGACACTTCAGCTGATGTAAAAAATTAATCTAAATAAATATAATCACAAGTCATTTTACATATTGCTAAGCTGAGTGCAAGCATTGTATGTTTTTGTTTTATTCTGAAATTGTTTAGTTCCTGTCTGGAGTGATTACTCATAAAAAATGAGTAAGAAACGAGTCTTTTTTTTATTTCGTTAGAAAATATTGAAAACTGATTTCATAAAAGAAAATGCACACGTGCATTTCTGCAAAAGTTCCTATTAAATTTGCGACATTGCATGTTAATCAGATAATGTTTGTCACTGACCACACTAAAAATTGGCACATTATAGAGGCAAAGAAACTAAAAGTTGTGTATTAAATAGCATTAAATAACTTTTCCATCATTTTTCACTGCAGATAATGTTTAAAAATGCATTCTCTGACATAAAAAGACATTTTAAACACGCTTGAAACAAAAAGCATATATGGTAGTAGAGCATGTTGACCAATTGTAAAAACATTTTAGATTCCTTCAATATATCTTACAAATATTCGCCAGGTGAGATTATTCACAAAAATTGATTTAATAAATGACTTGCTGGATTGCCTGAATTTTTTTTTATTGCATTTCATTTTTGTATAGGAAAAACTGAAAAAGCCCTTTATTCCCTATCCTGTACGTTCAGACACAGTCTTTAGCATCATTAGCAGCTAACGATTAACCTGTTGAACTGTTTTCTGTCTTGTGTGTCACTTTATTGTATCTCTTTTTTTCCTGCTGAGGAAACCCAAATGCCTTACAATTAAAAGTGGCAGGGAAGTGTGTTTAAGACAGCTAGCCAAACGAGATGAATATCAACACAAGCTAGCAAAGCGGTAAATACTACCTTTATAACTTCTACTGGTCATTAAATCAACCTTTTTATATCTGGTACTTATAATAATCACTTTAGCTTACTTTGATAAAGTCCTATATTGACTACAACTGTGAATACAAGACAGTGTTTACGTTGGTTAGACATCTTTCAACTCGATATTCTGCCAATAGATCCTGTCACGCCCCTAGTGGCCATTTAAAAGCACAGCAGAAATAAAGGAGTTCAAATTCAAAATCTGGCTGCTTATGGAAGAGACGAGGTGTCTGTAGTGACTGACACTAATAAACATTTCCACAACAGTAATGATCTACAACTGTAGTTCGGTAGAAAATATTATTGAGGTACTTGGTTAAATTTTTCCAAGCTACACTGCAAAAAACACAAAATCTTACCAAGGAATTTTGGTCTGGTTCCTAGTGTAAATATCCTATTACACTGGAAATAAGACGAAACTGAATCAAAAGTAACTTTTTAGTACAACATGGAGGCTTGTGTTTTAAGTAAATAATAAATAATGACAAAGTACTTATTCTAATGGCAGAAAAATTAACTTATGTGGGGAAAATGTAAGTTTAAAAAAATCTGGCAATGAAACTGGAACTTTTTCATCAATATTAAGGAATTTATCTAAAACAAGCTTTTATATCTTGCTTTAAAGTTACTTGTAAGTTATTGACTTATTTCAAGCTTGCGAAGATATTTGCACTAGAAACTACACACACACAAAAAATACTGGGTAAGATTTTTTTTTTTTGCAGTGTACTGTCTAAAGGTTTTGATAAATATCCAGGTCTTCTCCATATATATCCACAATTTGTTCCTCTAAGTTGACATAGTCCTCCCCGTCGTCACTGCTGTCCTCTTCCTCACTCTGTCCTTTTGTGCCGTCCCTTGCAGCTGCAGGACCCAGAGTGGAATTTACATAGTCATGCTCATCGTCACTGCTGTCCTCTTCCTCACTCTGTCCTTTTGTGCCGTCCCTTGCAGCTGCAGGACCCAGAGTGGAATTTACATAGTCATGCTCATCGTCACTGCTGTCCTCTTCCTCACTCTGTCCTTTTGTGCCGTCCCTTGCAGCAACAGGACCCAGAGTGGGATTTACATAGTCATGCTCATCTTCACTGCTGTCCTCTTCCTCACTGTGTCCTTTAGTGCCGTCCTTTGCAGCAATG
Source organism: Poecilia latipinna (assembly GCF_001443285.1). NCBI lineage: Eukaryota > Metazoa > Chordata > Actinopteri > Cyprinodontiformes > Poeciliidae > Poecilia > Poecilia latipinna. The sequence goes on along the minus strand of NW_015114183.1, from coordinate 36,536 downwards.
GGACCCAGAGTGGTATCGACATAATCATGCTCATCATCACTGCTGTCATTTTTATCCTGTGAAGGGTCTTCGTAGTCGTTTGAATCACTGTCCTTCACGTCCATTTCCTCAGTTCCCAGACTGTTGGTGTTCACCGGCTCAACGTTTACATAGTCCCTCTCTTCCTCTTCCTCTTCCTCATCGTCTATGTAACTGTTTCTAACCGTCACTGCAACATAAGTTGTCATGAGAATAAGCAGACAAAATGGCGCTCAGGTTTTCCTTTTTTACTCATGCTGTAAGACATCAAATGTCCAAAGACTTGGACATGGCCACTCACCTTGATTTAAGACCACGTCACTTGGCTTTTCAGCCCGTTTTCTTCTTCTGCAGACTAGGCAGGCAACCAGCAAAACCATCAGAAGCACCAGGAACCCGGCCAGCAATATGTAAAACAGCAGTTTCCACCACGGTTCTTAAAGTAAAAAAAAAAAAAAAATTTCTTCAAACGTGCATGATGAAAATCGATGTTGTACGCGCTCTTAACACTTCCTCTACGCATTGTCACAATGAAATAAAGGACGCAATCACTTCTACTGTTTTAAGAAATATTTTTTATTTGCAATTATGCTGCTTTTGAAACTGCTGTCTAAAAATAAATGCCTTTCTACCCTCCTGCTCTAATAGGCTATATCTCTGTCCTAAGCTGCTTTCTTACCATCTATCTCACTAGATATGTTCTTGCATCCAAAAAAGTGCTTTATAAGAGTGTTAACCTCAAGAAACGGCTCATTTTAGTCTTGCCTTGGCTTATCTTGATGCTGAAAATATCCTGGAGTTGATTTCACAAGAGCAAAACGACCACGGAAATGCAAGTGTTAAGTGCTGATCCCTGAGGTGAAACTCATCGTGACTTTTGTCGTCTTACCTCTCACAGTGACATGAATCCATCCTGACTCATCAGACTCGTACACTCCATTCACTGTATACCTACAGCTATAGTTGCCCTCGTTTTTATAATCAGCCTTGGAAATGTTAAAATAAGGTGAATGGTTGCTTTCTAATTTTGTAGAATTGCCATTATATTGCCGAAGGAAATAAAATTTCAATTTGCCAGGGATTGAGTCAACTGAGCACTCCATGGAGAAGTTGGAACCCCTGGGGATTTCTGCATGTGACGAGTTAATCGACGTCCCATTAGGAAGTGTCAGTGAGATTCTGGGCTGAGAAATGGCATCTGAAAACAAACAAAAAAGGATTAAATCAAATTCAGTTTTTTTCAATGGAAAACTAACTGTACAGTAGATTCATTATACTGAAGTGAAGTATTGTGAGCCTCGTTTTCTTATTTTGGTGAGTATTGCATACAGGTAAGAAAAAACACAAGCTGAGTGTTTCAGACAATTTGAATATTGAATGAAATCAATAAAAATATTTTAAACAAAAAGCTCACAATTTCCATGCACTCAGCGCCTGGTTGCATCAACTTTTGCATGAATTGCTGCGTCAGTGCAGCGTGACACGGAGGCGATCTGCCTGTGGTTATGCTGAGCTGTAAATGAAGCCCGGGTTGTTTGATGGCGGCCTTCTCGTCTCCATTGTTTACTGTCTCATCTTTCTCTTGAAAATATTCCATAAATTCTCTAAAAGGTTCAGATCAGGCAGTTTGCTGGTCAATCACTACAACACCATGGTCATTGAACCCGCTTGTTGTACCTCTGACAGTGTGGGAACTTAAGTCCTGTCAGACAATAAAATCAGGATCTGTAAAGTTTGTCAGAAGCATAAAGTGCTCTATGACGACCTGGTAGACTTAGAGCACCAGGTAGTTGCTACTAGACGTCACTGCTACGATGTCTAGTCATAGGAAACGTCTATGACTTGACATGTTCACAGTCTGCCACTGTCTCTCTTGACTTCAAACAACACAAATTCGTGTCCAGTCTTCCTCCAGACTTCCAAATGAAATGCAAACTTTGTTTTTATCAGGAAAGTGGAGTTTGGACCACAAAGAAAACATCTAGCTCTTTTTACTCCTCAGCCCAGGAAAAGCACACTTTTTCCGATCAACTCAAATTTCTTTGAATATACCTTGACACAGCACTCAACTAGCTTCTTTATCAATGACTTTTTTTGGTTTAGCCTCCTCTTGCAGGGTGAAAATCACTGTTTTCTGTACAGCTGTGACATCAGCAGTTTAGACTGATCATGTCGCCTACTGACCCAGACTGAGAGACCAATTAGAGGCTCAGAAAACCTTTTGGGTGTGTTTCAGGTTAATTGGCTGATCAGACTGTGACATCACGACTTCACGTTATTGAATTTTTTTGACAGTATTCATGTATTTTTTTTTGTCCAAGACAGAATTTAGCATTTCTGTTATCTGTAATCCATAACTATCAAAATCAGAAGAAACGGTGGTTTGACATGTTTTTCTCTGGGCAATGAACTTATTTCACTCATTTTTGAGACGCACACCTCTACATGAACAATGAAGCTTTTGGAAGTGAGGCTTGAACTATTTTAGGTGAAACTGTATATTTCTTTCCACAAATGGGGGGGGAGGGGAGAATCAAAATGTACAATACCAATCAAAGCTATCCATCTGTACATGCACTCCAAATTCTTAAGACCACTTGGAAAAATGGCAAACATTTACATTTTGCACTGTTGGATCTTAAGAAGACTCTAGGTAGAGCTTCAAAGTGCAAAAAAGAAATGGGAGCGATACAAAAACATTCCGAGTTAGCATTTTTATGCAAACGACCATAAAGCTGAAATAGACTGTTCACCATCTGATCAAAAGTCAAGGAAATTAATTTGTAGAAGAGTAAAAATTAGAAAAGCTTTGCAAACTGAACAGTCAGACCCTATGACTAAAATAATACTCTGTGATGTATATTATAACTCTGAGATGTATATTATAACTGAGCATCTTACTTGAACAGACAACAAACGCCTTGTTGCCAGTTGAGTTCTGGGTCTTGTTATTCATGCGCCAACATTTATCAAAAGAGTTTTCATTTCCCGTACACCAAAAATCGGGGGATGTCGTCTCTGGCTTCAGTGACTCCTGAACTGGTGTCCCACAACTGGTGCTTCTGCAAAGCACTTTGCTGTTGTTGAAGTGCCATCTGTCATCATCGAATGTTTCCAAATTCTTGTCTTGGATTTGAACTTCTCCATAGCACTTTCCTTTACTTTTAAATCTAACAGAAACTGATAAACATGAGATTAGAAAGTACATATATGTGAACTGTGAACACGACAAAACAAATTTGAAAGTACATTTGTGTTTTGAACATGACTGACCTGAAGCAGCATAATGCAAGACACAAATGTGGGCAGCTGTGAACAATTAGCAAAGTGCAGTTATGAAAACAGTATGAAGTTTTATAGCTTCTTTAGTTCAATACACACGTCTGAAAGTGATCTTGACATTTCTAACGAAACAGAGAAATGCTAAAAAGACATCTCACCAATAGCCAGAATAAAGAGGAAGTTCCTCCACTGACTGAGCCCCATGACTGAGACAAAAACCGACTCTCTGAGGAAGTATATGGAAGGCTGTGACAGTAATAAAAACTGAACTGAGATGTGACATCTTTCTCACACTATTTTCCCCCCTCCCCCCCGTGTCTCTCTGACAGAGCAGAAATGCAGGATGTCCCTTTTGCGTTCGGAGATTACAAAGCGGGATCATTTTAAGAATTAAATAATTGACCCAAAAGTTTTACTGTTTGGTTCCAAATGATTAAATTTAAATATCAACCACATTATTCAGCAACGCACAGTAAGGCTCTCTCCTGCTTTGCTATCTTTCATGCATTAGCTTCATCCACGGGAGGAAGAAAAGCAGCAGAAAATGTGTTGAGAGTTGGATAATTGTGACGACAAATGATGCAATTTCCTCCAGATGAGAGCTTCTAAAGCCGTAGCTTGACTATAAATGTCAAAACGCTAACAGACTCCAGGAATTGTCCCCCGTGTTGCCTAGTTGCACAACAGCAAACACAGGTAAATATGACAGAAACAAAAGATAATTCATGGCTGATTTTACATTTATAGATACATCCTTTTATTTATTTATTTTTTAATTGTCGTACTTTTGTCTCCTGATATTAGCTTTGCCACATAGTGATGTTGAGGCTCAGCAGACAGACTGAAACACATCCAGTGGTCAATATTCTTTCTACTTTGCTCATACCAGGTAAGATTTGTTTTAGCAGAGATTAAACAAGGCAATGGGAACATTCCTCCGAGATTTTTGTCAATGTTGACATGGTAGCAGCTCGTAGTTGTTGTACATTTGGAAGCTTATTGTGCATGATTTCTCTGGAAACCCCAGTGGATCAGCAGCCTCTGGGATACAAAGACCAGCCAGTGTGGTCATAGCAACCATGCTGCATTCAGTCACTTAAATCCCTTCTTCCTCCATATTCTGCTTGAAATGAATTTCATTGAGTCAAATCCACCAGACGGCTTGATGGAATGAGTTGCTGCCATGTCAGCATCAATTATTTGTTCAGTCAAAACTAAGATGTTCAATCTTACATAGTTTTCATCATGACCAAAGAACTGCATCATCATTTGAACTTTTTTCTTGAAGTCTTAATCTTCAAATCACTGCCCATCGAGGAGTATTCTATGCTAAAATACCTGCTTTATACACTTTTTTTGTACAGTCCAAAGTCAATTATCGAACATTGACATTAACTTTATTAAATAATAATAATAAAAAAAAACTAATTATACTGTTCCTGCTCTCTGGTGACTGTCAAATGTTCCCAAAGTGTCTTGTCCTTCACTTAACCACTTCATATCCATGGCCTTAACTTCAGTAGTTATGAAATGTTTTGAAAGAATTGCTGTTGAAATGTTTCCGATGAGCAAGACCCCCTGCAGTTTGTCTATAGGCAGAGGATGCTGTCACCAGTGTAATCACTTCATGTGTAGGAGGACTCTAAGGCCGATACACTGGTTCTTTTTGCAGCTTTTGATACAGTCCAGCCTCACTTGATTGTTCTTCAACAATGGTGAAATCTTCAATGAAGATTCATGAGGGTATTGCAATCAAACAGGGGCAATAGATCTTGCAGCACCCGCCTCACATACTGTTAGCATAATTATGAATTATTACCTTTTCTGTGATGTTTCTTATCTTTTTGCAACACGTTTGTATGTTTTACAGTCACTGTAGAATCAGCGGCAGCAAATTTCTTGTAGGGGACAATAAAGTGTGTCTTATCTGCATAATATCGAATCACAAGCATCAAAAGTTTTAAGCTAGCCATCTGGCTTTTGAATGGGTCAGTTTCTTTTTGCACTTCTATCTACCAAATTGAGACGTTTTCTGCAGAAAAGAAGACGGATACTTTTTTGTGGTTTCTCAAATGAAGGCTTCACAGACGCTTCACACCCCACCCACAGTTTCAAGAAACTTCCAAAGGTGTGGCAACATGTAAATCAACAGGAAAGCCTTCACTAATCTCCACCAGATATACCAAATGAATGAATGGACTTCACATCCTATTTCAGGATAATGTCTAATTATAATTTTGCATGAAACGATTGTCAATGTTTGATTGTGTACTTGGGTACAAAAGATAATTTGCTCATTGAATCTGTAGTAAACTCAGATAAAGATCATGCTTAATGTATTATTCTGTATTGAATTTAGCCAAACATGAAAAGAAAAAACAAAAAAAACAAATTTAAGGTAGTCCATAAAACAGGAATTAGCCTCGTCGGTTAGTGAATTGTGTAAATACAACCACAAAGGTGTAGATTTGCATTTGTGTAAATTTACATGTCAGTTGAGGCGCTGATATTTAGGTCCTGGTAAACATGAAAGTGACATAAACATGTATTTTTTTATGACAAGGGTTTGAATTTGTCATGAGTAGTTTTTAGACCAGCTTTGCACATTACATCCAGTAACAGAGACTGCATGTTTTCAAATGCTATAAAAGGCCTCATAAGATAACAATCACTCTGACGGAGGACAGTGTGAAGAAACGAGTTGCTGACAAACCTGGCAGTTCTGAAACCACCATGAGTGTAAATAGCATGCAACTTTTCACCAGTCTGTGAAACCGAGGAAGCTTCATGATTAAAAAAAGAGAAACATTCAAGAGTTTAAAATGTTCAGTTGCTTTTTCCTTGAGAACAAATTAGGCTGACTACACTCTAGGACAGGGGTGTCAAACTCATTTTGGTTTAGGGGCCGCATTCAGCTTAATCTGATCTGCAGGGGGCCACACAAGTAAACTCATTGCAAGATTAAATAGAACCAATAAAAGTGGACTTGTTGATTTTATATTATACGAATTTCACTTTTACAAAATATATTATGAATAATCTCTGTTTTTAAGAAAATTATCTGCAATTTCAACAATACTTTTACTCAGTTAAGCATTTATTTAAGTGCATTAGAACTGATCTCAGTAATTGTACAATGTTGCAAAACATTTATTCACAGTTTTTGGAGCTTAAAAACACTGTGCTGCATCACAAAATACAACAGACAAAAATTAAGAAAAGATTTAAAATCAATTTTCAACATCTGGGAAGCAATTTGAACAAATTATCTGGTTTCACACATTTGAAATCTTAAGTGTCAGCTGTTTTAAACAGACATTTGATCAAATGTCTGTTTTAAACAGACATTTGTTGATGCATAAAATGCATACATATAGAAAAACGTGCATACATAACATATATGTATGTATGTATGTTAGCATGCACGAGAAATATGAGGTTGCCAGGGCCAAAATAAAAAGCTGGTAAAGCAAAGAATCGAACTTGTTTACAGAACCTGAAGCTCAGTGCTGCCATCTGCTGTTAGTTCTGCTGCAGTGTTGCATCATGTTGTGTGCTCTGAATAAAACACAGCGCCCCTCGTGGACAGTATAACTGCAGATTTTCAATTAAACGAAGTATATGTTTTTACATGAATAATGAAAATGCATTTAGCCCCCGGGCCGGACTAAATCGTTCGGCGGGCCGGTTCCGGCCCGCGGGCCGTACGTTTGACACCCCTG
>NW_015114183.1:0-25466 GCF_001443285.1 Poecilia latipinna | reverse complement strand
GAGTCTGTTTAGATTAATAATTTACGATTCGGTTATAATAGGAAAAAGAAAAATGTTTTTTTTTTTTTTTAGATAAAAAAAAAAACAGAATTCAGAAAATACACAGCCATGGTGGTTGACCTATAACACAAAATCTATTAAAAATACGTTGAAGTTTTTTGCTACAAATGGCAAAATGTGAAAAGGTTCAAGCTTATTTATGTTCCTTTTACATTTTGAACTACTATGGAGGACCAAAACTGACATAAGAAATAAAAGCATAAATATATATTTAGTTTTTCCTTGTCCTCACACATAAGTTTCTGTCAAGAAATGTAAATATTTTCTTTTTCATTTCCCCTAAACATGCGTTTTTGTCAAGAAAAGTAGATATTTTGTTTTGTCTTATCGTTATACAAGCCCTCCTTTTGTCATAGCCTCCTGCATCGTTATGTTAATGAGGAGGGTCTATGGCAAGCCGTTTTAGCATAAATTCGGTTTCGACTGACTATCCGTAATTACATTCCAGATATCTAAAAATGCATTTTGACTATAGACAAAACTATATTTTGACTATCCCAAATGGTAATTTAAGATATCTGCATTTACATTCTGACTGGTAAGAATAATAATTCAAGATATCTTCAATTACATTTTGACGAGTCAAAATTCCTTTCAAGATATCACGAATGATGCCTCTGGATCTGTCATTTGACCGGACACATATCCGTAATTACAATTTAAGATATCTTGAACTTATTTATGACTAATCAAAATTACAATTTTAGATATCTGAATTAAGAATTGCGTGGAAGCCCCTTTGTGGTGTCCAAACAGTTGCCTGCAGAATTTTATGTTTCCTGTACAAATTTGTCAGTAAATCCCACAACGTAGAAAGAGCTCGGCAATGTTGGATATACGGAGAACGCAAAACTTCATAAACTATAAGAGTGCTTCTGAAATCTGCAAAGAATTTCCTGTTTATTCATTTCCGACAAACCGAATGCACTTAAACACAGCTTTGAAACGCTAAAATTGCTATTGTCAAAGCATTTTCAACATGAAAGCATTTTCAAACAGAAAATAACTATATCAAAAGTCTTAATAATGCTAATTTTCGGCTGTAACAACAAAATTACATCAATATTATATAAGCCCCCCTCCCCCAGATTTTCATATCGATGCGTCCCTGTATATGATATTTAGACTAGATTGTTTCAAGTGGGAAAGTAGGAAAACTGCATTCCTGTATCATTTTCTAAATGTTGATGTTGAGGGTCGAGTGTTTCGTCGGAGACATCAGAACATGAGACGGCGACACCAGCAGCACCTCTTGGCTCTCGTACTGGGTATAAAAGTCATAAATGTCTCTGCTCAGGTTCTGCATGAGGGGAAACATTCATGGGGGTCAACGTCCAGCTTGGATGCAACAGGAACAAAACAAAGCTGCAGTGAAACATTCAAGTTTGAAGAATAATGAGTAAGCCCCAATTAACTGGTGGAAATAAATTTGGTGAGACAAACCTGTATTTAAATAACCCCAATGTTATCAATTATTCTGATGATCAGTCTGATTGAAAATTGGCTCATTCTGAAGATTTTTCATTTAACCCTTTATGCCTTTTTTATGCAGTTTTATACATTAAGATACAAATAAACAGATAATTAAATCACGTATAAGAATATATTTTCAAAGTTTTTTCCATCTTAAATGCAAAATGTATGTTTTTTTTAATCTTTATAACTTCTTTTCTGCAGTTCCAGGGTGAGTCTTTCTTCACGACTCTTTAAGGAATGAGAAGCTCAGCTCAATGTTTTTATCCAACCTTGTTATTAATCAGTGAAATAAGTTGGAGGAGAGACGTTTGGTTCCTGTTGCAATATTTAAATTTGAACAGGAAAAGAACAGAATGAGCAGCAAATGAACCAAATGCAGAAGAAGAAACAAAATTTATTTCTCTAGAACACATGAAGAAAAACTGCAGCAAATATAGAAAAGGAAGATTTAACATTCAAATCTGACGTGTTTAGAAAAATAGGAGCCGACAAAATCAGAAAATGTTCAGGGATTGAGAAAAACTGATCAACATGTCAATGAAATCTGATGAATGAAGGGAAAAACTAAGAGAAACATCTTGATATTCAGAGTGAAGCTTTGACTGGAAACAACACAAAAACATGTGGATCCTGGAATAATCCTGGAATAATCCTTGAATAATTCCAGCTTCCATCTTTAAAAAACTGGAAGTAGAAAAGGTTTCCAAGGACTCAATCAAAATTGTTTCACCAAGAAATAGATTGTAGAGATGAACTATCTGTTCAACAGTGAGAGAGTTTCTCTGACAGGAGGAAAATCTTTAGACTCTTTAGACTCAACTCAGCACAGAAACACTGAGGATCCAGACCAGACTGTTAATCCAGGAATCAGAGGTTCAGTGAATGTGGTGTTGAAGGTGTGGAGGTGGATCAGTGAGTCAGAGGAGACTCTGTAGAAGGACAGAATGCCAGCAGGACAGTCCACATACACTGCTACTCTGTTAGAGTCAAAGGAGGAGGAGAGATGAGTTGGTCTGTTATTGTGACAGACAGAGTAACCAACATCAGAGCAGTTCAGACTCCAGGAATCATCATTCCCTCCAAACAAACAGTCCATACCGTTTCCTTTCCTCTTGATTCTTCTGTAACTCACTGATATAAAAACTGTTCCTCTCCACTTGACCTCCCAGTAACAACGGCCAGTCAGACCAGTTGTACACAGCAGCTGATTCCAGTCATCAAATCTGTTTGGATGATCAGGATATGACTGAAGCTCCTCCATCCATGTCACCTTCCTGTTGTCTTTAGACAGTTTGAGTTTTCTGCTCACTGTGTTTGTGTTGATGGTGAGTTGACAGGAATCTGATGGAGAGAACAAACACAATCCAGCTGCAGCTATTGATCATTTATTGACATTTTGATGATGATCCTGAATGAGTGATGTGACAGTTTGAAGATGGTTGAATGTGAGCTGCTTTGTTGTCATGAATCAGATGAAAAACACACTTACACTTCCTCAGTCTCCATGGACCTGGTGTCAAGAATGGGCCTCCAGCAGGCTCCACCCTGAAAGGAGGAGGGGGGTCAGACCATCAGTCTCTTTCAGCAGCAAACATGGACATTACATGTCTCTCAGACACACATTGTCCTCCACTGAGACAGGAACAGTCCAACATCTGGATTGCAAACTGCAGTGGATGTAGGAAGGACAGTTGGTGCTGCTGCTGGACTTTCACTGCAACTTTTAGAGCAACTTTGCATTAAAAGTGTTATTATTTACCAAATAACACTTCATGACAACAGTCACAGACATTCATAAAGACTCTTTCGTGTTCATAACAGGTGTCATGTCATGTTTATGACAGTGTAATGTCAGTCTTATGCACACCCGTCAAGTAAAGTGTTACTTTGTTTTTTAATTTCTACCACACTCAACAGAGCACAATTCTACTTTTTCCTCATCATTCACTGCAATTCTTCATTTCATCTGGAAAACAAGGGATTTCCATTCTCTCCTGATTCCTCTAATTTATTTGATCATTTTTCAGATGTCGCCCCCTGGTGGAGAACAACTGTTGTTGAACCGTTGTATCGCGAGACTACGTTTCCCACAAATCTTTACACTGAGAGAATTTACCGTAGACATGAAATTTACGTCATAAAAAAACATGGCGGACTAGTTATCGCACGGGATCCGCTACCTATTTCTTTTCTTCGATACATTGTGGCTTGCTTATTCAAGAAAACGGGATACTGTTGAGCAGGTACGTTGCTACGAACGTGTCGGTGAGATTGTTACGGTCGTTTGAGTCACACTACTTTGATAGCATGAAGCTATATCTCAGACAGGCTGCCACACTGAAGCATTGTTATGGGGTGTAAGCGCTGCCTTGTGCACTTTTCTACTTGCCGTGAAAAGGTGCGCTTTATTTGGCGCGAGAGTCGTTTTTGCACAAAGGTGTGGTCGCTCAATTATTTAGTAGATTTATGTTTACACTAACCCTAAACGCTCTCCCATGTGTCGAACATCGCTGGCCTTGACAGTTAACCGAACAGCTGAGACTTAGCTGGAAAGAGCAGTGGATTGTAGTCAAAACATTCTTAGTTTTGGTGCAGAAGTTGGACAAGTTGATTATTTGTTGTACTAAAAATAGTGTTTTATTGCTGTAAACTGCCTGTGCAAAATATGTCTTACGAAGCTCTGCAGAGCCTGTTTTAACGGTTTCTTAGTTTCCATGCAACAGATTACATGTTTACTGTAGCTAAACATTTAAATAATTGGTGGCAATCAAACTAATTGTGCTAGCTTTTAAAAACAATTTTTTTTACACGTGACCTTGCAAACTTATTCATAGCTATTTGATTTCATCTTTTATTTCATTACAACCATAAAGTTACTGCCTTTTATTGGTAGTAGACCAACAACAACAATAAAAAGTTGTGCATAAATGCTTTATCCACATAAATTGCTATGACAAATGATTGTTTTTAGACTGTAATTTTTCTGTATTTCTGTTGTCATCTGATCAGTGCAGCACATCTTACATATTTATTGTTTCCCCATGCATTGTGGAAACTGCAGCACTCTTTCATAACTAATATTTAATTGATTTATGCAAAGATGTGCTGTAAATTCAAATGGTTGCTTTAGGGTTTGATTTTTCCGTATCAGAGTAAAAGAGACTGCTTTCAAATGCAATCAATTTTTCTTTAGATTTTTATTTCTTAAATATCTTGAAAACTATATAAACTGTTCTTTCCACTTCACAATTATGTGCTACATTGTGTTGCTCTATTGCATAAATTCACAATAAAATACACTGAAGGTTTGTGATGTAATATGACAGAATGGGGGAAAATTTTCAAGGGGATGTGAATATTTTTTCAAGGCAATCTATGTTCTTATGAATTCCTTCTTTACATTACTAGATGATTATTATAGCTAATCAATAATACAAGTGTATGATCCTGTGGATGTTTGATTGAAATTACAATGATAAAAGACAGAAAAGGCAAAGAATAGCATGATAAATCACTTTATCACAGCTGTAGCTGAGAGTATGTGAGGATATAGGCTTATTAACTGATCCTGATTTTATTTTGTTATCAGGTTGAGAGAACTGATGAACATGTAACTCTGGACTTGGAGTTTCCTAGCTAAGGCTGTCATTTTGTGGTACGATATACATATGATTCATTAAATATTTTTGCATTAAGTTGTGGTTGAGTAAATATTTTTGAAAATATATAAGCTAAGCAAATTGCTCTTTAACTGTCAGTCTTAAAGACTTTTGAAGTAGCTGTTAAATAATGACTTGCTATCTCTGGATAAATTGGTCTTGCAGTTTTAACTGCACTGCTTCGTAATCTCTGGTCTTCAGGTTAATATGTTTCGTCGGTCGAGATTCAGTGTCCGCCCCAATGTCGGCACGGTCGGGAGAACGGCAGCGGGAACGCCTCAGGAACCCCCAGCAGCAAGCCAGGAGACAAGTCAGACCCAAAAGGAACCAAACGAGGGCAGTAACGCTTCTCTAGCAAGCAACTCTGACGCGACGCCATCAGAAAACGCTCCCAGTACGAGGTGAGTGGGAAAGTCGACTCAAGCTACTCGAGTACCTGTAGCTTTTTCTTTAACATTGAGCAGCCAAACTAACTCTTCAGATATTTGTTTAGGGATGGCAATGACCAGAACGGGGACGGCGCCAGCTCCTCAGCATCAGTCCAGAGACGGAAGCGCTTCTCCATCAAGCCCAAGGTGGCTCCTGGTCGGCCTCCGGCCATCTCCCGAACACCAAAATCCCCTGTCAAAGCAGCCTCTACACCTTCAGGTGACAACGTGTGTGGGTCAGACCTAGAAAAGCCATCGACATCGAGTCAGCTGGCGAAAACGCCAGCCCCTCGAGGACTCCAGTCCCCGAGGCGAAGGAGACTCTCTGAAGATGCAAAGCAGCACAAAATACAACCAAAAGTCGGCCCTGTCTCCTCTGAGAAACCAGGACCTCCGTCTGTTCCTCCGTCTGAGGACTCGCCAAAGCCAACCCATCTGCTGGCAGACCGCAGCAAACAAGTGGAAAACATTTCAACCAGTCAGGCCAAGGAAGTTCATTCAAGAGCACACGACAGAGTGCCACCTTCTATACCAGACAAGGAAGCTACAGAAATATCAGAGAAAGCCAAGACTCTCATATCATCAAAAAATGTAATTTCAATGACCCCATCAGCGATGTCCCTGAGCAGACTCCTGAATGACCCGTCAGACGTACAGAGGATGCTAAAGGCTCGGAGGCTGAGAGAGCTGCTGAAGCAGGAGCGCTCCAAAGAAACGGTTGGCTCAGGATTATTCATATTCTTAGCATACAGGACATTTAACTTCATGAAAGTTTTTCTTATTGCTATCAACACCAGTATTATTGGATATAAATAAAATACTGCATCATTTTGTGTTGCAGAATCTCAAAAGAGCTAAAACACGTCGAAAGGACTTCACTTTAGACCCAACAAAAATGACCATGAGAGACCTCATCCATTACCTCCCTACGTCCAATCCCATGAGGTACGTTTCTTGACATTTTCTCCAGGTCAGCATCTCTGAGATGATATTTCGTGATTGTGAATGAAGCTGCTTTTTAAAACCTGATTTGTCCATCTTTTCAGATCCAGTTTGGAAGAACACAACGAGGAGAACGAGACGGTGATCCCACCTTCGCCAAGAAGAGAAGGGTGTGTTTGTCTCATTATACATGATGGCCTTACTGTGGGTTTATTGATGGAGAACATTGGGAAAAATGTTACTTAAGATGTCTCCATAAATGAGAGTTTCTTATTTAATCTTATTTTTGATATAACTTTGAATACCAATGGCAACATCAGACGTTTGCTTGACTCCTTCTGTCTAGCAAACGTCTTATAGAGTTTAGTTGCATTTCTAGTGAAAAGTTGAAGTGTTATCAACAAGCCTGTGATTCTAATTAATAAAACAATTTAAGTGTTAATTTATATAAAAAGAGCAAACTATTTAGAGATTTAAAACATTCCTTTTTGAAGACTAACATACTTTGTGTTTTGCTCTTTAGGTTGCTATGGCTTTATCTGGCCAGCAGGTGTCACTGTGGTCTGCTAGAATTTGGCTTTATTGCTTTACACCTTGATGAGAGCCGTTCAACAGCAGCGAGACTTTTTAAATTTATAAACACAAATTTATCTGAAGATGAGGTCTATAGGAAATTACTTTAGGTACAAAATGAACATAGCTTGCATCTGATATAAAATAAAATATGAAAAAAATGACTTGTGAGCATCCTCTGGTGGTGCTTATTATGCATGAAATCTGCTACGTTTGAACTTTGACCGCCTTTAGTACCCTTCATTCAGAAATGCTCTTAGCGTGCTGTCTCAATTTTGGTTTTCACTTCAAGCTAAATGACATTAAATGAAGGAATATTTTGGATAAAGTTACACATTTTTGCCTGAAATCCACAGTGCAGTGGGCTGAATAATGTCTCTTAAAAAGATGTTTTATTCCAACACACATTATGTTTTCCAACTCCTAAAGGTCAGCAGAGCGTCCTCCGGTACCTGAGGTCACCCCTGCCAAAGTGAATACCAGAGAAGAAGAAGAGGCGGAGGAGGAGGAGGAAGAGGCTGCGGCAGAGGAAGATCAGGAGGAATCTCTCATGGTTCCTCAGCTCAAAGTAGCAGAAGACGGCTCGCTGATCATTGATGAAGAGAGGTAAGCAGAGTTCTTCACAGTGCCTTATGATCCCTCTTTGTTTTGCAATCAAGTGATGTTTGACTGTTTTTCTTTTTTGTGATTTATCAAACCTCCTCTCAGCTTAACGGTGGAAGTCCAGCGAGCCAAAGGGCCGAACCCGGCGTCCGACAGAGACCCGATCTTTGAGAGAGGCTCCACGACAACTTACTCAAGCTTCAGGAAATCAAATTACTCCAAACCCTGGTCGATTGAAGGTTCAGCCCACACAGATTGTCATTTAAATTTATTGCATGGCTGTGATGTGCTTGAATTCATTTTTGACATATCTCTGTTGTTTGGTTTTCCTCAGAGACCGACATGTTCTACCTGGCAGTCAGCATGGTGGGGACAGACTTTTCCATGATTTGCCAACTGTTTCCACACAGAGCTCGATCAGAAATAAAAGTAGGATTATTAACTACTTGTAATATGTGTATTTACAAGACATAAAGAGGCAAGTCACAGGCGATCTAAATGTACAAGCATATATAATTTTTCAGAACAAGTTCAAAAAAGAAGAGCGAGAAAACTCCTGGAGGATCGACAAAGCTTTTAGTAAGTGCTTGTAGTGTGACAGTAGGTGAGTAATGATTGGTGAATGTAATTTAATGGGAAATTTGCTTCTTAGGAGAGAGGCGAAAACTGGATATAGAATACTTTTCTAAGCTGCTGGAGAAAATTATGGAGTTTCAGAGAGAGAAGAAGAAACTCAAGTCACTCGTTGGGAAGAACAACAAAAGGAAAGCCAGAACAAAGCCAAAGGGTAAGAAAGGGCCTCAGCCGTTTTAAAGAGGTGTTTCATAGGTTTGTCTCATTTCTAAATTGTCTCATTTCTAAATCTGTGCTTTTATTTACAGACAAGAAACCGGCAAAGAGTCTGAGTGACGTTGAGGAAGAGGATGAGGACGAAATTCCCGACTTGGAGGAAGAGCAGGAGAAGGAGAACGAGGACCAGTGTAACGAAGGGGAAACTCCTGCTTCTGAGCCGAAGAAAAAACGCAAAAAGAACGGGGAGGAAACGAATGAGGAGAAAAGCAAAACAGGTCCTGAAAGGAAAAATCTGAGTCTTGTTTTTATAAGTTTGTTCCTTTATGACCAGTAGAGATGGACCAGTCAGAGATTTTGTAGTTGAAAAAGGATTTCACTTCAGAATTAAGAGTATTATAAAAAAAAAAGATGATATTGTAAGCTGTTTTTCAAAAGTAAAATCAGCTGGTTTTGGACAACCAGCTGTTCTCTCGAACTCAAAAGGTGTGTTTGTTAATAAATGTTCGAAATGTCCCTTTGATGTTTTGAGTCTTCTTTTATTTTTTTTCAGCTGAAGTACCCGAAAACTCGGAGGCGACACTTCCTGAGAGCCACACCGATTCAGAAATGTAATGCTGCGCAGTAGGTATGAACGCAACACTTTTTTGAATGAAATTGAAATTGAAACTTTTTGGTTTGCTCTAACATTTAGGTCTCCAAACGTAAACACAACCAAGGATCCGGTCATCCAGCCAGCCAAGCTGTCACGAGCCAGAGCACCAAAACCGCTCCTGCCTTTGGGCCTGAAGCGAGGCAAAAAGGGGAAAAGTGAAGAAACCCAGTCAGATAAAGGAGATACGAATGCGAGTGAAGAAGAACAGGTTATTAATTTCTATTTTGAGCCATCAAAATGTTCTTTATGTTGTAATTTTTTCTTATTTAAAGCCTGTTTATGTTTTAGGTGACTAAAAATGAATCAAATGCGCGCAAAACTAGTAGGGAAAAGTTTTCTGGCGATGACATTTCTTCTGAAGAGGAAGAGGAAACGGTAAAGCATCAAGGACCCACCAGGTAAATTAATCCATCTTTTGCCAAAATAAATGATAGAAGACCCCAACTGATTCATTTCTAATCCCCAAGTTATTTACAGTACAACATACTTTTGATCATTTGATTTGTAGATATGGAAGAATCCCCAAACCCAATCTGGCCTTTGCTTATCCTAGCAAAGATGAATTGCATTCCTCTGAAGCAGAAACGTCTTCAGCCTCAAAGTCCAAACCCAAAGTTGCTCTGAAAAGAGGCAAATCACTGAAACCGCAATCCGACCAAAAACCCAAGAAATCCAAACTGGTTACTCTCAGATCCTCCAAGCCAGACTTTAGCGACGACGAGGACGAAGATGAGGAAGATGGATGTTGCAGCTCCGTTAAAGGCATCATGTCTTCTGGCCTGCACTCGCTGAATGCTGTGATTTCAGAAGTGGACGACCCTATGGCCGAGGTAGGAAGCAGAAAATTCTTTTACTTAAACGCCACCGAGACGCATCGTTCATTTCCGTTTCTCCTCCAAACATTGTTTGTGTTTCAACTATTTTTTTCCCCTTTTTTTCACATTTTACTTTACATATTTTAACCCCTCCACTCTTGACCCCTCCCATTCCTATAATTAGCTTGATATCTTGGCCAGTATGCCTGATATGCTGGGCATCTCCCAAGATGCACTGTGTCCTGATTCATCTTGCCATCAGACACAGTATGAGACAAGCACTGCTGAAGCATGTGATCATCAGCTGGACCTGCTGGTTGTAAGTCATGTATGATTAAACTGTGCTGTGTTAAATCTTAATCCCCAGTTACACCTAGTGTTGAATTTATTCTTTCTCGAGTCCAACCTCAGATGTTCAGTTTAGATCAAATTTATTCCAATGTATTATTTGTTTGCTTTGTTTTTCATGAGTTATTACTGCAGTAGTTTAGCTGTTTTGTGAAATACTTTGACCTATAACACAATAAGTTTTAAATGAAAAAAAACAAAAAAAAAACAGTCTTTATATTTCTTATAACCCGAACTAAAGAATCACAGATCCTTAGTATCAACAATGACGACCTAAAGAACCCGTACAGATTCTTTAGTATGGTTCCATTCTACAAGCCAAAATAAATAAAAGTTCAACACATTTCAAACAAAACCGATTTGAACACCTACATTAACATCTTCACACACACATTTTTAATTTTTTTGCTGAACACAGACACAAGTAAGTGAATTTAACTATGCAAAACTGCTTATGCGAGTCACAAATCTTGTTCTTTATTTTTGTGCCCTTGAGTTTTTCCACGATTTTTCATGCAGAGGTAGATTTGTGTCTTGTGGGTAGTGTGAATGCCTGTACAGCAGGGGGCGCTACCAAACTCATAATAAACCAGAAATACTTCAGGCAGATTTGCTAAAAAAGACGAAACTGTTTCTATGACTGTTTTAAAAATGGCAAAACAATATTTTACATACAATAACTAATTAAAAGAAAATATTTATATTGAGCTAAAATAATAGACCCACTGCACAAAGAAATAAGGTCTTAGTTATAATAGACCTGTTGTGGTTTGGCCTTCCATAATCTGGTTCATAGAAATAAAACACAGTGATGCCCGATGTATCGGCACAAACATCTGTACTTGCTGATGTTTGTCACTTTTTAACATATCCTATTGTCCCATGATTAAAACCACACTAATATTGACAACCAATATCTATTTCCATCTTATTGTCTTTTTTTTTTTTTTTCGGGCGAGTGAGGGGAGGAAGTCGGCCATTTTGACAGAGATGATGATATACGATATATAGTCATAACAGTAATTCTAAAATCAGATCTCAATATCGACCCAATTTTTACATAAGTGCATTCCAATTAAAACACATAGTTTTGAGATAAATTAAATGTACTGTTGTCTTGAAAGTCAAATAACATGCACATTCAGCAATGTGTTACATTTACAGCTTACAGTGCCTTGTATACGTATTTACACGTCTTGATTTGATGAAATACTGCGTAACCGTGAGATGGAGATGGAAATTTGTACATAGTTTTTAAACATGTTTGTGGTTGTGAAGTGACATTCTCAAGAAGATCAAGGAGCATGAATACATTTGTAAAGCACTGTGTACTGCTCTGAAGATTATGAAGAAGTGTAACTGGGGCAATTGTGCATATTTTGTGTGTCTGTTTCTTTTTTTCTATTGACATTTAAATCTCTTTTTTTTCTGTTGCAGGATGTTATCGACATTATTACCTCAGAACAAACAGAATGTATGTTATAAGTTCATTCTTTGAAGCCTCTGGTGAATAGAAAGTGCAGCATGTTTTCAGAGACTCATTTATGCTTTTGTTTTTTTAACACTCAGTTTCTCAGGATGACAGCTATAATGAGGCCGCTCAAACCCTCTTGACCATCGGCAAGGTTAGTCACGTCTGTATGTCAACACAGGGAGAAGTGACTACACAAGCCTCTGCATCAGGTAGGAGCATCAGAAACCACTGAATTCCTCATCTACGTTTGGATGTTGCTTTATTTAAGTTGAGTTAATGTATACAATGTTTAATTTCAGGAATGGCAACGGATGGGAATAAATCAGACCACTTGGATGAGCAGATTGTGGCTGATGCGCAAAGTGCTTTGTCTACTGCATGTTCGCAGACAGGCGGAGAAATTTCAGAAACTGTTGCTGGTGTGGACCCAGGAAACCTAGAAATGAGGCACAGCGATACATCTCATGTTAAAACCACTGAGCCAAAATGTGAGGAGCTAAAGACTGCACAGAGCTCAAATAGCAATTCTCCGTCAACCAAGGTGGCGCGCTTTTCTAAAGTGAAGCCAAAGCCAAACCTTGGGCGATCTTCAAGGACCGCACCTCCAACGATCCAAACGGAGATTTCCAAAAAGAAAGAGGCTGAAGAGAAACGCTCGGTTGGTGCTGTTGAAGCAACCTCAAAGAGAGCAGACTCTGATGAAGCATTGTTAGAAGATGGTGATTCTTCTAAGGAAGTTCGACTAGCAGAAGAGAAATCTGGGAATTCCTTGATCACACAAGGTTGCTCCATGTCTTTATCCCAGGTTGAATCTAGTGGGAACGAAGTTGCCAGAGGTACAAACTCACCCAGTCATAAAGGTGCAAGTGTTGCACCTCGTGACAGAACTGTTGAGTCTGATTTAAGCAGCTCTTTGGAATCTAAGTCAGAGTTGACGTGTATTGTACCAGAGCCATGCACACCTTCAGACTCAATCCAAGACAGCAGCAGCAAACATCCTCCTGCTGAAAAAGCTTTACCTGCCAATCAAAAGAGTATGGGTGTTTCTGCACCTAGAAGGAGCCGGTTGGCAAAAATCAAACCCAACCTTCCGCAGATGTCAAGAACTGCAATGAATAAATCTCAGATCAGTAAAGAGACTGTAAAGACAGACCCACTCACTACGTCAAACTCAGAATCCCAAAAGCAAACCATACCGGATGTGGAAACCCAATCCACCAGCTTTTTGTCAAGAAATGTCGACGTGTCCCCTCAAGCAGAACATCAGAATACTCTTAAGGTTCTTTCTAGTCCAGAAACACAAGCTGAATATACATCAAATGTAGAATTAGCTGCAGCCCCAGAACAAAGTTGTAGTCATGCTACATCGATCTCCCCTATAGAAAACAAACCAGCTAATAAACAAGAGAGTAATCTCACATCTGCTCAGTTGAGAAGGAGCCGTTTGCAGAAGCCCAAACCAAATCTAACCCAGACTTTAAGAGCTACAGTAACTAAACCTCAAGCCACAGAAGACACAGCAATCAAAAGTCCTACAGAGTCGACATGGATTCACTTGGAAGACACTGACTGTGTTTCAAGGTTGAATCCAATACTGGCTTTGGACTCCATTCATGTATCGACAGCAAAGCAGGTTACAAACAAACCTGCATCTACTGAGATTGTTAATCAGGTCGACAATGAACATTGTCCAGTTGACCAAGGTCAAAAGCAAACCAGCACCGAATCAAGTTCGGCTTCCAAGTCCACAGATAAAGCTTCAGATTCTCTCGATGAAACAAGTGAAATTAGTTGCCATGGTGACATGACATCACATGTTAGCCGAACAAACTTTGATTCTGACCAAGACCAACGCGGTCAACCTGCTGGGTCTGTAAGACCTGAGGAAGAGTCGGCTGACTGCAAACCTGACGGGGAAAATGCAGCTTCTGAACAGCCGAGGCGAAATCGATTATCAAAAATCAGACTTGGACCTAACATTTCTCAAGCATCAAGAACTTCAAAGCTGAAACCTCGAACATCAGAAAGCCAATCAGAGAAGCACGCAGATCCTGAACCGGACCCAGACCCAACATGCGGCCCGTCTTCGGACAAAGAAAGTGGAAATAATAATCCTGTGATGGAATTAACTCCACCTCTTACCTCTGAATCTTCAGAAATGAAAAAGACACAACTGATTAAACAAGAGTCAACATCCAGTGAAAACCTCATAGGTGCAACATCTTCAACCTTCAGCAATAATAGCCCAACAGTTAAAGAACCACAGTTTAACGAAGGGTCAAACCTTAATTCAGGAGCAGATCTAGAAAGAAGCAACGTTTCAGCTTGCTTTGCACCCTCTAAAGAGTTACAAGTCAGTCAGAAGGAGGATAAAGTGCCATCTGCTCAGCTGGTCAAAAGGAGTCGATCACAAAAACCTAAACCAAATTTATCACAGACCTCAAGACCTGTAAGGTCCAAAGCCGATGACAAATCTGAAGTCCAACCCCAACTCTGTGCACAGCAGACAACCGCAGAGAAAGAGAAGTATTCTGAGTTCACAGATGCAAACCTGACGGCTCAAGGTGGACCAAGTGAGAGCATAAATGTTTCACAAACAGTTAAATTGGCAATAATCAGCAGTGCAAAGATGGGCAGTTCAGCCCGAGACCAGACAGAGCCTTGTGTTGCTTTGGCCCTTGATCAAAAGGATGACAAATCATACGCAGGAAACTCAACAACTACGGAGGCTGTAAGAAGACCTCAAAGCAAGGCCTCTGAGCAGAATAGAGAAACTGAGGAAAAAGTACTAACAAATGTTGAAGTTTCAAGTTCAGCTGTCACAGAAAAAACGCCTCAACGAAGGCAGCGCTTTTCCAAAGTCAAACCCAAGCCCAATTTAGAAAAAAGCTGTAGAGTTGCAGTCAGAAAGCTTCAGTCCGATGATCACAGCAGACCTCTTGAAGACCAGAGTAAAGGGATGTCGTCTGTTGCATTGGAGCAACCGCTGGAATCAACTGAGGACAAAATGTCAGATAAAGACCCAGCAAACACTGACTGTCTTTCATCTGGAGATTTCAACTTGGCGATTAAACCTAAACTCAACCTGCGCTGCAGCGGACATCTTCAGCAAACCCATCCAGCTGGAAACACAAAACCAACGGAAACAGGTTTCACGGTTCTCCTGTTCTCTGAGCAATTCTGACTGGTTTGGATTCAATAACTAATGGGATTTAAACCATTTTTCTTCTCTTTTCCACAGACTCCGACAGTACTTTGCAAGCCTTTGGTGCCTCTAGGGAAATCAAGAAATCTGTATGTGAACTTAAAGCCGACACCCATGATCCAGAAAAAGGAGTCCTTGAGAAATCGAGTGAAAAAGACTCAGGTTCAATTGATTCTCATTCCTCTGATAGTCGTGTTCAGCCACAATCTTCTTATGGGGTAAATATGCTTCTTTATTAACAAGACTCTTTCTCAACAATGTTTTTTATTTCTTTTTTTTTTAAATAAAGCTAAATGGCAACTATTATAGCAGCTTCTTCTACAGGCAAATTTGGCTTGCTTTTTTGTAAGTTTAAAGTGAAAGGTGTTTTTTTTTGTCTTTTTTTTTTATTATTCAAAAAGTCTTGTGTACAATTGTTTCAATCCATTTACCTTGCCAACCCTTAACATAATTCAGTGCAACTAATTTGGCTTTTTGAAGTAATCTAATTTGTAATTAATCCCAATATAATCCAGCGGTGAAAATAAAATTTTGAAGATCAAGGACATTTTTTTTAAAATCGCAAAAAAAAAATAAGCTGGAGTTTTTCTTTGTTCTTGACAAACTCAAAATGTGGAAAACACAAGGGGTGAGAAATACTTTCCCAAAGACTGTAGAACAACCTCTGACTAAATAAGTCTGAGAAAGCGTGCTTTGTAGTGCTGAGTGTCGGCACTTTGATCAGCGATGGATTGTACTACACAAAAAAACGCCGTTACTTTCCCCTCAAATTTTCTCCCTTTAATCCCAGCATAAAACATCAAGTACCGAGGCGATTCAGAGAGATCCGCTCATGTCACAGAGTAAGTCAGAGATTTTCTCCCGCTCGCGTCGATTTGTTTGAAGTTTGCTTTCTCTTTCCTGTTGTTTTTTTTTTTTTTTTGACTGAATTATGCCTCGCTCCCTCTCAGTGCTGCCAGAGCAAGTGCCTTCAGATCCAGACGAGCCCTTTTTCATCCTCTCCCTGACGGAGATCCCGGTCCCCTCAGCAGGGGAAGTGGGAGCGAGCGGAGCCCAGAACCTCTCTTATCTTCCCGCAACAGGTGCATCGGGACAGCAGCCGAGGTTCGTGTCGGCTCTCTGTCCGGGGAAGTTTGGGGTTGTTTAGTTTCGTTTCTGATTCCCCCCACTTCCCCCATTTCTTCTCCCTTTGCAGTGTTTCTGAGGTGAGTTTGAGAGCAGAAGAAAACCATCCGGAAGTTTCTGTTGAACCTAAAGTCCTCAAGAACTTCGTCGCTGAGGCGAACGAAACAGCCGGTGATGATTTAGGTGACAAGGAAACTCGTCTCAGCAGGTGAGGAAGAAAATCGGAGTAATTCTCCAGATTGTCAGGTTAGAAACTTTCAGTTTAACTTTATTTTCATTTGTCACAGGAAAGCCAAAGTTTCCGCTTGTGATGTTTCCGAAGCGAGTGTTTCTGAAACGAGGAGTTCCAAGTGTAGAAAAGCAGCAAGTAGGAGAAATCAGAAGAAAACTCCAACCAAAGCAGCACAGGCATCTTCAAAACCTGCAGCCTCTGCATCAAATTCTAATATTCCCTGTCAAACAAAAGCAGCAGCAGCGGAGGCGCTTGCGGCACCAGTTTGTGCGCATATTGACCCGAGGTCTTCGTCTACGGTAAGGAGGAAACAGATTTGTGTTTGCTAATGTTTGTTCTCCAACATGAGCTTTATAAAACCTAAATGTTTGCTCTCTGTCGCAGGCTTTCACTTCCCTGGAAACGGAGAGCGGCTTTGTCGACAACGAGCCTACGAGCGTGTCGCAGTACTTCCTGAGTGACATCTTCACAGAAGTTGATGAGGGATAAAAGCCGCAAAGCACTTTCAGTTTCCCTTTTTTTTTTTTTTTTTTTTTTTTTTTGACGCTCTTATATCGTTTCTACAGTGGTTTATTTAAGGTTGTATTTTATTTTTTTTACTCTTTTTTTTTTTTTCTCAGTTCTTTTACCAGATGTATTTCATAAACTTTAACAAGCACTTTGAATGTGTACAGATGTACTGAAATGTGATTTTTAAGCTTCTGTCAGTTTAAATACAAATGTGAAACGTTGTAAATATGGCCGACAGAATGAGGGAGACTGAACACGTGGCAGCTGACTGACGCTTTACTATCAGATTTCATAAACCAGCTGTGAAAATGTAAATATTGTGCAGTAGAACTGATTTTTTTTTCTCTCTTTTCTCCATGTCCATACTTTTTCAGACTTTAGGCCGTCATTGGTTTTGAATAGAAACTCCATAAGAAGAAGACATGTTTGCATATATTTTATTTTTTTCTGTGTTCATCGAAACTTCAAAAGATGTCATTCTGTAAAATGGACCAGATCCAATGTTTTCCATATGTAGCTGTGTGTGTCCTGACTTGTACAGATGAGAACCAGTCAAAATATTATATTTGATACCTTGAACTACTTACGTTTGCAACTTGAACATCCAGTGTGTGTAATATTTTTTTAGGCGTGCAGATGATTGCACAATGCAACCAGAAGTTGGTTGCCACAAAATATTAAATGAATGCTTTAGATTTATTAGATTTAGTGACTTGTTTGGTCCTGTTAAAGACTCTGAAATGTGGGGAAAATGATTAATACGACCAACAACATTGTAGCATTTAAGTGCTTTATGATTTAATATAAGCAACAAATATTTAATTGAATTAATTAATAGAAATATGCTTTTCAGTTGTAGTTGCTTTCTGCTGTCAAATTCCCTCTAATGTCACTGGAATACTAAATATTTCTCTGAAGTGTGACGTCTTAAATAAAACTGTCAGCAACTTCACTGTCTGATGTATTTGTTATTGTCAGCCAACGGATGATTTACATGGAAAATCTGGCTGAAATCTATAAGCTATCTACTTCAACACTGTAATAAGTTTTTCTTATCTTATGCAGTTACCGTGATGTCATGTAACTACATGCATTTTCTCTCCTTTTATTCATAAAGTTCTTAAACGATTTCTAAGTTGCTGAAAGTGCCATTTATTAAGTTTTAGAATTAAACCCTTTAATGGACAGAAACACTTAAGAAAATTCAACATGCTATTAGATCACTTTCATGGCACTCTGGGCTTGTTTTTCTTTTTTTACGTTTAAATACTTACATGTTTTAGTTTATTTTCATGCCCCACCTGCTGGTCTGAACAGGCATTGCTACACCCAATTATCAATTCCCATTTAAGGGATTTTTTTAAACACATTCTGCAAAAAGCAATTTATCAACTACACAACACAAACATGCTTGTCATTTGTATCATCTTCTGCAGTGCAAGTGAAGACAGCAGCTGTCAGTGCAGGCCTAATGCTCTTAAATGCCTCATCAGTCCTGCCATTTCCTTTTTTTCTTTCTTTTTTTGACAAACCTTGCTGTCAAAGTTTTGAGACAAATGTCTCAGCCTTTTGTTCAGAGACCAGTTCAGAATAATAACTGCTGGCGGTTCAGGATTTCAGCTCGTCTGTGTTTGTTTAAAAGTTAATCGAAACTTGAGCTCTGCAGCGTAACACCTGTTTCCTCTGGTATTCTGACATTCATGTTTGATGGATGAGCTTCAGGCGTTGAAGTCGGAAAGGCCTCCCAGCTGTTTGTGTAATCAGGTTTAAATCAGGACTCTCCACTCCAAAACATTCAGATCTGGGAAAACACATGTTGGTTAAATGAAAATATCACTTTAAATCCAAATCTGAATCATTTTGAACTTATCTCTAATGAAGGCAAGTCTGAGAAATCTTAACATCTGAATATCTTCTTTTTATTTTTTTTCCCCAGCAGCTTACAGACATTACCAGCGTCAACTGGACTCCACAAATCTTATTTACTTGTCTGAATATTTAAGTTCACTTAAGATGCATAGATGTGGCATTTGAAAATGTGTGAGTATGAGTCGCTCCTGATTGGCTGCTGGCCTGCAGCAGGGACACACACCTGCAGCTTGTTGGATCACCAGCCTGGGAGGGTTTAAGGAGCTGCAAGGCCTTCACTCTCTGCTGGATGAAAACTTAAACATGTTTGTCTCTAGCTTGCTGATGACTCTTCTGAGAAACGCTAGAATTTATGTGACTCATCTGTTTTTGTCTTTCTTTTTTTTTTAGCTCCACTGTCTCTGTTCACTCTTCTCTCTCTGATTCTCAGCGATCCTCTCATGTTTTCGAACCAGAACCGTGTGCTCACCTGCAGCCGGATCCTATACTTCCCTCCCCTCGCCTTCCTCCCTCTGAGAAGCCCTACAAGGTACTATAAGCCCATTTAACCTGCAACGTTAGAATTTCTTTCAACCGTTCTGACCTCACTGTCGTTAATCTGCCTCTCCTCCTGCAGATGATCCCCAGACCGGAACCAAGGAGAACTTCTGCAATATTCTTACCTCTTTGTACATATTTAAAATAAATGCTTAAACTTGCCTCTGTTTCCGTGTGTGATTCTGCATGGTGCTTGTTCTTTAAGCCCTTCCACCTTATGGTTTCTGGACAGCAGTTGGCATTAGTGAGGGCCTTAATTTCAGTCCAGGATCTACTTGTGTCTTCACAGACAACATGTGAGGTCCTCTAACACGAGTGATGTTTTGTTTGCATCCAACTTCACTTATCTAGGGGCGATATTGTGGTTTCCAGCATTTACAATGGCATATGTTGTGACTTAAAAGAAATTTGACACATAAAGCTTTGAACTTGGGTCTGTCTCTTTAAGAAATTCCTTACTGAAACTCTGCCTTCAGGAAGTTATCGTATCACTCTGCTAACGTTTTTACCAGTGTTCCACTGAGAAGCGGCTCATATGAGCTCAGATGATGCACAGCTTCCAGGTGTTTTGCACAGCTGCATGGTTGCCATGGGAGATCAAAAGATTTCTCAGACATGCAGGAAAGAATCATGCATGTAAAGCTCTAATTTCAAACCTTTTTTTTTTCAGGTTTCAGCTTGGTTAGGAACTGTCTGCATGAAAAACAAACAATTTATTTCCTGATTTGAGATTTTCATGAATCTCCATTTTTGAATTTCTCTCTCTTACAGGGACAATTTTTGGAAAGTGACCAGGCAGTAAGGAAATACTCCTGCTGCTTTTGAGTGGGATCGTTGTTGCACAATGCATGCCAGTTATGCAAGGTACCAATGATCCTTTCTCAGGAATTACTGAATACCCTTCAAATTAATCACACAATACCTCAACTCCATTGTAAATTCACAAATGAACTGGTTGTGTTCCTCTAACTTTGATTCCCCAAATGGAAATTCACAGTAAATTTTTCATATGAAGACTTTGTGACGAGACTGACTTCCATATTTATTTATTTATTTTTACACTCATACATAATGATTTATACAGCTAATACTCTATACCTGGGCCTGCATTATTCCCGCTATAGAACTGCTTGAATGAGCGAGTGTACTGTTTGAGGCTCTAATCCTTCGTGCTCCAGCCTCTTGTATGGAGGCTTAAGATTGTTTTGATCTCTGCTGAGTAACTACCTGCTCCGTCTGCAGATCCAGTCCGAACACCGGTCCAGTCAGCTGCAGGATTATCCCGCTGCCAGAGAGCGCAGCCCGAACAGAACCTCTGAGGCTCAGCTGAGTGGAGCCATGGCCGACAGGCACCAGGTAAGTAAACGGAGGAGAAAAGGTTCCTATGCTGAAAACGATAGTTCTGATGCGCAGATCAGCGATTATTTTCTCTAGTAATAATTCGTGAGGAAAAAAAAACCCATAAAACATTTGTCATCAGGTTTTTTTTAATATTAAAGGGAGAAAACTCTTATATTTATATACTTATTTATTTTTTAACCTATTGAGTGAGGTACATATTGATTATCCATCGAGACTGAATCCAGACCAGCACGGCTGAATTATGAAACTGGTTCTGATCCCCCCCAAAGCTCAAACACATGACTTGTTAATGTAGCAAATAGGTTGTGAATCCACTGCGCATTACGTTCTATAACAATTTTGAGATTCAAAGATGTGACGGCATTACTTTTGTTGACAGATGGAAGTTTCATCGGATGCTAAATCAACAGGAAAATGTGAACTTCAGGCAGAATAAAATGCATTTGACTCATTTGAAATGCTGTCGATTGTTTTTGGGGTTGCGATGAATAACCCAGTGGTGGAGTCCTTCAGGCCAAAAGCTGTATTAAACATATACTGACTGCAGACCATACCATGGACACAATCAATACATTACAACCATGAATAAACCAGCAACTGCAGCTGTATTCTTGAATGTTTGGTTAAAAAAGGAAGGGGAAAAAAGTTCCATTTGGGAATTCTCACTAATGTCGAATGTCTTCTTCCTCTGCAGTTTTTAGTGTTTGGAAACGGACACAAAGGACATTGTGTTTTGTGTCACAAAACTTTGCATCGGTTTGTTATTTAACAACTTCGTCCTGGATTGCAGACGTGCCCAGTTCAGCCCTTGACTTCTGGGAGCTTATGCAACATGTCTGGAGGTTCAAAGCCTGGTTTCAGCATTGTCTGTCGGGTGTTTCAGTCGAGGTTACTAACGGACACGGTTCTCATTTTTACGTGTACGGTCAACGTCAGCAAAACTCTTACACTCGCTTGAAAGAGGGGGGGGAATCTCCACAGAGTTTGATCACCGTATTTTATCTACAAGCTGAATTGTGACAAGAAAACTGAAAAGCGACGAGGCCGAAATGATCCCACGTTTCGTTGACTTCCAAAACAAATCGGACCGTTCAGTTAGCTTTAGCACGACACACTTTTCACACCATGTCTGAGTAACCAATCAACACTGAAACTTGCGTGAGGAACTTTGGTTATCAGGGTCACTGATTCTTGAACACTTGTACTAGTCCAACACTTTTGGTAAGAAGCAAATTCATAGAGCTGATGAAAGAGAAAGTAGTCTGAATCTTAGAGGATAGTAGATGCTCTTTGTGAGGTTGGAGCTGACTATCCCAAACATTTCATAGTGTTCAGTACAGTTGCATGATGATTAACTGTACAGGGCCTTGTATTAATTTACCTTAAACTTTTTCACATTGTGCCACATTAATGTTACAAATATTTGTGTACTTCACTGGGCTCTCTTTATAAAAGTCCAACTCAAAATGATGCATATTTGTGATGTGTGGGGGGAGGAAAAAATCTGAGAAACGCTCCATGATTTGGATCCAATCCACCGAAATCAGTTCTTTCTACAACCATCTTTTCACTGCAGTTATAGCTGCAAGTTGTTTTTAGTGTGTCCACCCACACGCAGACCCGACGATTTGCCCATTCTTTGCGAAACGGCTCCAGCTCAGTCAGATTAGACGAGGCTTGGTCTGTCTGGGTGGATCGTTGTTTTCCTCCAGGAAGATGAACTTTTGTACCCCGGTTAGTCTAACGCAGGTTCCAACAGGTTTTCTTCTGGGAGGTTTCCATCTATCTTGTCATCAACTCCTCCTAACAAGGAGTTGATGAAGAGATGGATTACGTTTCTGTTTTAAAATCAAACACAACTACAAGAGAAATTAGTAGGAGAGACTGTAAAATACCTTGCAGGAGAAGTTCTTTCAGCTAATTGTCATTTTCTGGTCCGGGCTTCAAATTCTTGGAATACGCTACCATTTTAGCTAAAATATTACATCATTCAGGAAGTCATTTATCACTACGTCATCAAAACTGCACTCATGTTTTCAATAATTTTTCAATGAACCAGTGTTTTTTTTTTACATGTTTTCTTAAGGAATTTAATTTGTATTGATGTCTTCTGTAAACGATGCTACTTTTTGAAATCCATTGGAATCTGTCATAAATCATAGATCATGTATGCTTTTATGCATGTCAATTGTATTTTTTTATTTTTTTTTAATCCCTTCCATCAACCTGCTACTACAGATGAAAATTTGGATAAATCTGGCACACTTGCGTGATGCATTCATGTTTAGCATGCATTGTTCCCTTTATGAAATGAATAAAATCCAAAACTCAAATCCAAACGACCCTCCATGTTCATGGTTACGTGCAGCGTCAAATTTAACGCACAGCTTTTGTCATTTCGGTTTCATCTCAGCGCCCCCTTGTGGCAAACTTGGCACAGTTCTTGCTACTCATTCAAAAAGATCAGTCATGTGGAAAATAGTTGTCATGTCAACAGTCCCACCTGAGCTGTGGACTTCTGCAGCTCCTCCAGAATTGCCATCGAAGTCTTACCTGTGGACTTTTAGTTTCATACTTCACAAATCTGGAACAAGCTTAGAAAATACTGTTGACTTAGCAACCCAGAACAACTGGAACCAACATTTAGTTTTATACCTAGTTAATGCAGAACAAACTTAAGATCCAGAGATCGTAGTTTCATAGTTTATAAACTATGACGTACTTCACGGGGAACCAATATTTAGCTTTATTCTTACTAAGTAGCAACCCAGAAAAAGAATCAAACATGGAGACACAGAAACTCGTACTAGTTTATAAATTGTGGAGCTCTTGTTCTTATTACTAATCGAGAACAAACTTTAGATCTAGAGAAACTCCTCTGAGTTTAAACTATGTAGTAGTTTCATCTTTTTCTTTTGTTTGTTTTTCTAGCATTTCCTTCCAATTCATGTAAAACACTTTGCCTTATTGCTGAAAATGTTCTATATAATTAAGATTCCTTTACCTCGCCTTTCTAATGCCTGGGTTTTTTTTTTGTTTTTTTTTTTGTAGCGCATCCTCTGTTCTCAGTGTTGTCAATACAGACTTTCTTAGATGCAGGTGTCACATTATGCCGCCGTTTCGTCCACAACAGGATGAGAGAGTCCTGCAGCAGATTGAGAGGGAGGTGCGCATGCAGGAGGGAGCCTACAAACTGCTGGCTGCCTGTTCCCAGAGAGATCAGGCCCTGGAGGCCTCCAAGAGTCTGCTGACCTGCAACGCCCGCATCCTGGCTCTGCTCGGCCAGCTGCAGAGGATGAGGAGAGCACAGATCTTGGAGAGAGAGGGACACGGGTCAGTAGAAGCACAGGGATTGAGCGTATGCATGATTTCATGGGAAGGTAATTGCTCAGGGAGATGCATATAAATGAGAAACTTAAAAAGTCTTCTTTTTTTTTTCTTTAAAAAGCGAACCGAAGAAGTAATTTTTGCACAAAAAAAAAAAAAGCACAGCCTGTACCAACAAACGAGATGTCAGGCGAGGTTACTTGGAGATGCATGAGCTGTGTTTATATTACACAATGAATAGATCCAGAAATGTCCATTTCTAAGTTAAATCTTCAGGTCTGAGAGTCGTGAATATGCAACTGATGTGTCAATACTGCTTAAGGGAATTACTTTTCGATTTAGGATAGACAAAAACTAACAAAACACGTTTTGTTTCTTTTATTTTTTCTATTTCCTGGACGTGGGTGGTTGGCTGCTGGTTATTTTTGACAGCAGGATATCTGAAGATGCAGTGCCATGTACTGGGAAAGTGTCACTTTCAGGTAACAAAATGTCTTTGTACAAATCGTATTTGTTTAATCCTTTGTATATTAGCAGCCAAGTTTGTCGTTCAGCTGCTTGTTGCAACAAAGTTTTTTTTTCTTTCATGTCTGACTTATTAATTTGCACTCTGCAGACCTGCGAATCCCCCTCATGTGGAAAGACTCAGAGTACTTCAAAAACAAAGGAGGTAAGCAAATGGGATCAGGTTTTCTCTCAATAGGCAAATATCCAAATAAAAGTTTGGCATATTCATTGTAAGAATATAATTTTTTTGTAGGCATTTCTGTGCCTGTATTAGTATTTTTATATGTAAATGTGACAATTTCCACACAAAAATGTAATAAAAATCCCCAATAAAATAATCTTTTCTCCATCTTCAGAGCTGCATCGCTGCGCCGTGTTCTGCCTGCTTCAGTGCGGCTCAGACATCCACGACACCGATCTGGTGATGGTGGACAGGACGTTGACTGACATCTGCTTTGAGGACGCAGTCGTATTGTAAGGCAAAATTTCCACAACCGAGTTGACGCGTTCCAACGTGCAAGATCTTAAAGACCTTTCACATCCGCCCAGCGACAAGGTGGGTCCGGGCTTCTCACTCCGCGTCGAGCTCTACAGCTGCTGCGCGGCCGAGGATTTCCCTCCGGCGGCCCCGGCTCCGGCTCCCAGGAGAATGAGCTTCCTGGGAGGCTCGTTGGGATGCTCCTCTGGGAAAAAGATCCGTGCCGCGTTTGAGTCTGCGTGCGGCTCCATCTGCCCCGGTGGAGGGACCGCGAGGCCTGGACATGTTTCACCTCCGTCTGCACTGTGGGCACGGTCACTCTCCTTGAAACGCGTTTTATTGTTGTTTTTTAAAAGAGAGTCTAATTGTATGAATTTCTTTGTATTCACAGGGGCCCAAAGTATAGCCTGTTGGCTCAGACAACACTGACTGTTGAAGATGTTAGAGAGGGTTTCAAGACCCATGATTTAACACTTTCAGCAACAGGTAATT
>NW_015114182.1:241936-254580 GCF_001443285.1 Poecilia latipinna | reverse complement strand
TCACTGTGTTTTCTACAGAATTATTCTGGCAACCACAGCTGCCAGATTTTTTTTGTAAAA
Organism: Poecilia latipinna; assembly: GCF_001443285.1. Taxonomy (NCBI): domain Eukaryota; kingdom Metazoa; phylum Chordata; class Actinopteri; order Cyprinodontiformes; family Poeciliidae; genus Poecilia; species Poecilia latipinna. The sequence goes on along the minus strand of NW_015114182.1, from coordinate 254,520 downwards.
ACAACAGAATTTTTTTTACAGTGTACACTCTTCATTAAATTCATCATTTTTTTCTACAACCTGGGTCTCAGCGTCTCTCCTCGCCACCACCAACTTCTCCACGTGACACAAACTGTGTAATGAAACTAAATCAACACTGAATGATCCAATCTGGGTTTGACCAGTTTTAATACTTTAGATTTTAAACCAGATTTTATTCAATGTAGTCCAGATTATTTGAAAATATTGAAATATTCTTTTACTTTAGAGCTGAATAGGCATTTGTCCAAACACCCAAAGCTAATAAATGCTAATGATCAGGGCCGGCCAAAGCCTTTTTGGGGCCCTAAGCAGAGTTTCTTTTGGGGCCCCCCATAGCAACATTTCAACACCAGATGCTTCATCATTATTGAGCTAATCTATCTGTGAAACATGCCTGGGTCATTAATGTTACTTTTTATTAGCTTACATCATGCCAGTGTTATTACAGCTGCTGATTTTGGCATTACAAGAGCAGCTAAATCAAAAGAATGTGGATTTGGAGATGCAAAGTGGTATTAAATGTGGTATAAAATTATTTGAAATTAACATCAGCTGATAAGTAGTAAATTTATAGTAAAGAAGTTAATAGGTTTGATATCCCAGTTGAGAGTCTGGGAACAAGAGTCCCAGTTGACGGCGTTTCAACTAAAAACCTAGAGGTTGGAGTCCTTGTCAAACGGTGGTTTTGACTAAAGTCCCAGAGGGTTTGAGCCCCAGTTAAACGACGTTTAACTGAACTCCTAAAAGGGGTTTTAATGTTTTTATCTGTTTTAATCTTTTTCAAAACCTCTTTCTCTTTCTCACTGTTTATTCTATGTCACATGCTGTTTGCATTTTAATTATGTAAAGCACTTTGAAATGCTTTGCTTCTGAAATGTGCTATACAAATAAAATTTGATTGATTGATTGATCTTATATTTCCAAAACAGCGGCAGCAGACAACAGGAAGAGATTAATCTCTGTACCAACTATAAAAACAATATACAAATTGTTTGCATTATTCAATGTTACTGTATATATAATTATGCTAGCTTGATGCTCTTGGGAGCCCTCTGGTGGTGTGGAGGCCCTAATCAGAAGCTTAACTCGTATATGCCTTGGGCCGGCCCTGATCATGATCATCGGAGGATCCAAGTAGCTTCAAAAGAAATTATTTCTTAAAGATACTCAGAAGAAACTCTGCCCTTCCTTATTAAATGGGCGTGCATTAAGCTGTTTGTTTAAGTTGTGACCAATCAGATTCTGATGTTTATTTCTGCTGAGCAGCAACACAGAAACGTTTGTCCTCCGCTCTGCGGCGGTTCTGCCTCTGAAACAACAAAGATTTCTTTCATAAGGTCACCGCCTCACTTTGCCACGATGCAGCATGTCTGGACGGAGAAACATAAATTTGTTTCCAGTCGTTTTCCTCAGTTCTCTGTTTAGTTTCATACGATTCCAGTGACTCAACATATTTAGCTATTTGGGTCTAGACAACAGAATAACATGGTTCTGATGACAAAATCAAACTGAAAATATCAAACCTGTCATTACTTAGAGTTAATCAAGATTTTAGGTCAAGTATCATGATTACAATATAACAACGACCATCTGGTTATATTCGGAAACAAAAGATTTTATTTTTTTTTATATATGTGATGTCATTATTTTTTTTTTTAAATAACTAATTTTTTTCCTGGATTTTCTTTCTGAGATGAATCTCCAAATTTCTGCTTTTTAAAGCTCAGAAATCTCTTTTTTTTTTCTAGAAAAGTTTTAATACAATTTTGGGTGGAAAATTAAAAAATTTTTCTATCTACAATTGCTCTTATGCCATAGTCAGGTTTTTATTTCCAAAACTGAGATTGATGTTTATTTTCAGCTAACTTTCCTTTCTAACATAAAAATAATTTTCAAATGGTTTCTAAGACCAAATTTCCAGCTAGTTGAACTTTTGTTTTGTTTAATCAAAAAACGCGATATTCCTTTTGAATTTTAAAATTCAGACATGTCCATGCTTTTTTTACTGATCTAAAAAATTCTGCATATTTTTCTTGTGAATTTTCAACTTTTCAGACTCAGACATTTTTAATGTTTTCTCAAAGATTTCTGAGACAACTCTAAAAAAATTTTTTTTCTAGCAAATTTTCTAGTTTTAAAATTCTGTAATTTCTTTGCTACTTCTTGGATGGATCTAAAAATTTCTGAATATTTTTCTAGCAATTTTTTCTGATATTTCAAACCCCAAATGTTCTTGATTTTCTAGAATTTTTTTAAAAGTTTTCTAGGAAAATTTTTTCTGGACATTTTTTTGGGATTTATCAAAGAAATTCTGAATATTTTTCTTGTAAATTTTTGACTTTTCGAACTTGTTTTTTTTCTGAGATAAATCTCTGGTAGCAATTCTTTTTGTTTTAAAATTCAGACATTTGCTGACTTTTTCTAGAAAAATTCTGAGACTGATCCAAAAATGTCTGAGTCTTTTTAGCAAAGTTTTGACTTTTCAAAATCAGAAATGTTTCTTTTTTTTCTAGATTTTTTTGTGGAAACTTTCTAACTTTGTGAGTTTTCTTTCTATCTGTAATATTCAGGTTTTTATCTCCATAACTGAGATTACTGTTATTTTTAGCTAAGTTTACCACTTTTTATGATGAAGGTAATTTGCAGACGGTCCCTAAGATAACACTTCTCCGCCAGTTTAAGTGTGATTTTGTTTAATTAAATGGAAACGCTTCACTCCTTCACATGAAGGAGCATTTTGAAGTATTTCAGTTTTCCAGTTAAACATTAAAGCAGCGGTTGGTGGTTGGTTAAAAGTAGGTCTGTGTGTCAGCACAGCGTTTCCGGGTTCTGCTGCCGAGTTGCCATCACCTGCTCCAGCCTCCTTCCTCCTGCTAAGTCAGCGTCAAACAGCTCCGGAGGCCCGGACACGGAACCGAACCAGCAGCCGATAAGCTGGCCCGGTTCATGTCTGCTCGCTGAAAGCCCAAACCAGAGGAGGGACAGCGGTCAGCGGCGATGGCGGCGTCGCTTCTCTCGGAGACCGACATCAGGCACCGGTCCATGGCGGAGGAGGATCCGAACGGGAACGAGCATGGGGCGGCTGCCCGCAGCGCGGCGCCTCGCTGGGGGCCGCAGCACGCCGGGGCCCGGCAGCTGGCGCGGCTCTACTCCCCAGGTAAGCGGGTGATGCCGCTTGTTTTCCCGCTGGTTTTGTTCGCGGTAATCTGTTTTGTTTTGGAGAGACCGGGGCTTTCATTCAGCGGAGGCCGAGCGGCCGCAGATACCCGGGTATCAGCGCTGATAACCCGGGCAGCTGATAACAGAGATGCTGATGATGATGGGGACAGGTTCTGGTGCAGGCTGCAGACCGGCTCGGTTCTGTCATGACGGGACACTTAATGTGACGCAGCTCGTGTGGTTCTGATGGATGTTGTGCGTGGAGCAGCATGAGGGCCTGCTGGAAGCTGCAGCTGCTCTCCACGCAGAAACATCTGTTATCTAAAGCTCATTCCCAGCGTGGCACAGAGAAAACACGAAGCTGTAAATAGCTGCCCACACCGGGCCGAACCAACCAGAACTGGGTTAACTTTTAACATAAAGCAGGCTCTGGAAAATGGTTCTGTTTGAGAGGCGGCTGCAGGCTGCAACACGCCCTGGGATCTGGAAAACTCCTCAGTTCAGGGTCAAATTCAAGAACAGCTGACATTTAGGAACCGTCTGAGAAACTTTCGATTAGTCTGCTTTATTTATTTCAGAACCACGTTCAGGTTTCTACCATCTACACTGTAAAAACACAATAACGAACCAAGTATCTCTATGTAGTTTCTAGTGTAAATATCTTGTTACACTTACAAGTAACTTTTCAGCAAGAAATATGAGCCAAAACCAAAACTTATTAACCAGAAGTTTATCAAGTATTTTTGGTCGAGTTTCTAGTGCAAATATCTTGGTGCACTTGAAATAAGACAAAACTAACCGAAAAGTAACTTTACAGTTTGATATATTTGTTGTTTTAAATCAAGATTTTGTGTTGTCTAAGTGCATAATATCAGGCATTCATGAAACTAAAAGTCAGCAAGATATAATATCTGTTTTGAGTCAATAGTTCTTTAATATTGATGAACAAGTACTAATCCCATTGGTAGATTATGCCACTTTATAACATGGGAAAGATATCATGCTATATGTAAAATAATCTGCCAATGGAACTACAACTTTTTCATCAATAGTAAGGAATTATTGACTTAAAACAAGCTCACATATGATGTTGAAAAGTTACTTTTTAGTTTGTTTTATTTTATTTCAAGCGTAATAAAATATTTATACTAGAAACTAAACCAAAAATACTTGGTAAGATTTAGTTTTTGCAGTGTAAACTCTGGTGTGGATGAAAAAAGCGAATGCTGGTCCATCTGCTAACCTCAGTCTCGGTTCAGTTGAAGTGAACTCTGGTGCAGTTTCAATGCATATGTGAATGCAAAGCGGACCAGAGCAATGGTAATAGTAATCATTGTTATTTGATAGGGACAGATACAAAAACATAGAGCAAAACAATACTTTCTGCATCACAATGTATACAGCCATAGCTAATTAGCAACACTTGCTCCTAAAAAGACCTTTAATATTATATTCAATTAAAATTATGATCAACAGTAAATCAAAGTACTTAAAATTACAGTTAAAATAATTACAATATTTAAAAATTAGAATGATTCTAGTTCATCTTCAGCCAATACTTCAGTCTTTAAGTTAGACCTCTCCAAAAGCAGGAAGTGAACTAAAATTCAGGGCATTCTGGGTAAATTCAACCAAAACAAACACGTTAGCTTAGTGCTAGCGGGAGAAATGGATTTACCAAAGATAAAAGAGAAATACTGCAACTGCTAAAATCTGATGCCACTGCGGTTTCTTTTTGTTTACATTTGGTGAAGAAGGAATTTTCGCTCAGTGTCTTTAGAAGTTTCTTTTTTTTTTTTGCCGTTTCCTTCAGTGGTTCTTGGTGCAGCGCCCCCACAGGCCAGGAGGGGAACAGGTTTTTAATTAGTTTGGTTTGTTTGGTTCAGTGTAGCGTGAAAGAAAACCACAGCAGCTGAAAATGTAACAAATGTTGAATTATTTCATTAATAACAGACAAAATGTATTGCTATGAGATAAATAATCTGCTAGAGAAACTAGTACTTTCTCAACAAAATTAAGGAATAATTTACTTAAAACAAGCTCTCATATCTTGCTGAAAAGTTACTTGTAAGTTAGTTTTGTCTTATTCTAAGTGCAAAAAGATATTTGCACTAGAAATTAAACCGAAAATACTTGGTAAGATTTTGTGTTTTTGCAGTGTAATGTTGCCCTTTGAGGAAAAGCTGCAGAGTTTCCTACTTTACCGTGTCGCTACAGGTGCCCAGATGAGACAAACGGTGTTCTAAATGCTCTTCCTTTTGCTTTGTTGTGGAGTCGTTGATCATGTTGCCGGTCGAGTATCTGAAACTCTGGATCTCTCTGCGTGGCGTTGGGTGAAGAACAGCTTCAAGATGATGAAACAGAAATAATTGTTCATCGTTCCACATTTTGCGTTTGGATTGTTTTGGACTGCAGTGTGAAGGCGAACCGCCGCAGCTGAAAATGTAACAAATGTTTTGGTCCTCAATCGAACCAAATCTGCCGGACTCCCAGGTGAGAAAACACTCTTTGGGTTATGAATTCGTATTATACTTACATTTCTGACTCCTCTGCTCCGTCTCTGAGGCCAAACCCAGAATGTTCTGCAGATTGAGTCGTTTTGTGACTTCTGGACGGCGCAGATTTTATCAGAGGAAACCTGTGTTACCAGTTGTGCATCAAGCTGGTTTGTGCCTGACCATCTGCCCCGTGTCTCACTTCACTGAGCATTTTAATTGCCTCCAGTCGAGTCCTGCTGGCAACCTGTTGACACTTTCTCTTAAAAAACCCGGATCAGACCAATGGTGGGACTAAACTTCTGACTCGTTGTTTAACCTCCATCGGCTTCTTCTCTGCTGTCCTATTTTTAGCTGCTGTGAGGAACTGAGTCACCTTCTCCATTAATGTTATTGGATCGGCACCATTACTCAGTGCAATTACATTAGAGGGATAAGTGTCGGCCTGTTCTGCTGCCGGCGGAGCTCAGGTTACACACCGACACTCATTTAGACGGCAGATAACGAGGAAGGCTGGTTATAATTAAGAGGAACTGGTAACAGCTGCATGTTCAGGAACTCGGATCAAACCACAACGACGCAATTAAACAGATAAAATCAATACCAATAAAGATTAAGTAATATCAACTCTCAGTTGGGTAAAAAGTTTTGAGACGGGTTTTAAAAATGGACAGTGAAGGTTTTGGTCAGAACTGGTCAAAACTGTAATCAGCAGTTCAAACCAAAGAAGCCTGATGGGTACAATCTCTTCTAAAAATAAATAAAAAAAATCTTCTGAAAGGTTGACAATAAATCAATTAATCAATTATTCACATTCTGAATTAAAACAAGCTCAATTTTTAAGTTTTAATGAACATTTATTGGTCTTTCAGAATGTGTTCTTGCATTATTATTATGCCACTAGCATTATATTACTTCAAAAATAGTCTGTAAATAATATTATCGTTTATTGCAATAACATCTGTGACTGTTTATACTAGTTATTCTGACAGGCCAACTAAGAGTTAAAATCATCCATCTGGTTGTGTGTAATGCTTTGTCTCATTTTCAGTAAAACCCCCAGAATGTTTCTGTTTGTGCTAAACTGAAGCGTTTGGCACAGAAACGTGCAGCATCACGTCAGGATAAGCAGATTAAATCGGTAGTAAACACACCCGGTCGTGTTCGTTTCATCCGACGGCTGCAGCCCGGATTGACACGTAAGAGGATCAAACGTGATTTTTTTTTTCCCCGTCTCTATCAGCTGCGGTTCTAGTCCGAAACGGCCCCCGGTGTTGGCTTTGGAACAGCAGCACCGTTAAAACGTCAAAGTTGTTGTACCTGGCAGTAAAGTTTACGAGAGGTCACAGATCCTGCAGCTTTAAGGAGTTCCTGTTTGCCTGAGTGCGCCGTGTAAATCATAAAAAGTTAATTTGTCACATCTGGAGAAACATTAAACCGTCAGGGTGAGGGCCGGGAAATCAGAGAAATGGTTTGAGTTAGATTTATTGAGTTACAGTAATCACTAAAATCAGGATGTGTAACAACAAAGAGCTGCTTCGATGCTATACGCACTGTAAAAACACAAAACCTTACCAAGTATTTTTACTCTAGTTTCTGGTGCAAATATCTTAGTATACTTGAAAAAAGACAAAGCCAACTTACAAGTAACATCACAGCAAGAAATCTGAGCTTGTTTTACGTAAATAATTCCTTAATATTGATGGAAAAAATACTGGTTCCCTTGGCAGATAAATTCACTTTTAAGAAGACATTTTTCCATGAAAATAACTGAAATAATCTGCCAGTGGAACCAGTATTTTTTTCATCTATATTAAGGAACTATTTTCTTAATGTTTCTGAAAAGTTAGTTTTGTCTCATTTCAAGTGTACTAAGATATTTGCACCAGAATCTAGACCAGACATACTGGGTAACCTTTTGTGTTTTTGCGGTGTTTTGATTGTTTTTCTGATCTTTCAGTTGTGCTGCTGTTCTTTGTATTTTATGAAAATGAAATGTCTGATTCTACCAAAACACTGAAAAATCTCAAAATATCACAAAGTATTTTGGGTCTAGTTTCTATGGTACACTTCAGATAAGAAAAAACTAACTCAAGCAACATTTAAGCGAGATGTAGGAGCTTGTTTTAAGAAAATAATCCATTCAGTAAGGAATTATTGACTTAAAACAAGCGCCTACGTCTTGATGAAAAGTTACTAGCAAGTTAGTTTTGTAATGAGATATTTGCCCATAGAAACTAGTCTAAAAATGCTTGGTGACATTTTATGTTTTTGCAGTGTAAGGTGTGAGTGTGTCAAGGATAATCGGGTGTAGATGACAGATGAACATAAGAAGAGCATTCAAAATGTTTTATCTTCCTGCCATTAGTGGAGGTGATGTCACACAGTGTGAGAAAAGAAAACAGTCGCCTCTTTCTCTTTTTTTTTTTTATTTCTTCTGAGAAAAAAATTCCAGGTTTGTTGGTTTGGTGGCGATTCGTAGTCATTATTCTCACTGTCACAGAGTGAAATGTAACCGTGAGCATCCTGGAGGGGCAGGTCTTGGTCCTGTGATTAAAATAATGGCCCTGCAGTTTCCCGCCTGCTCTGTTTTCATCAGGTGAGTCTCTCTCCCCCTCCCTCATTTCAGCCGAAGGGCTCAGCGGGCCGCGAGCCGAAGATATGCTCAGCGACGCTAACAATGCAAGCGGAGCCATTTTATGGAAACTTAAAAGCAGAAATGTTCCCCCCACATGCTGACAAGTGTCTGTTTAAAGCAAAATAAACAGCCGAAATCCAAAATGTCAAAGTGTCCATTTAAGGGAGCGCCATGCTGTTCCGCGCTCGCTTGTTTGGGGCTCGGCTCAGCGCTGGCGGGAGGTAAATCTAAATAGCAGTTTGGCTTGTTAGAGTTTGGAGAAGTTAGATGAGGCATCGGCGACGCGCCGTAGAGCCAAACACGGCCTCATTACAGCAAGGCAAGGATGGACAAACAGCTGGACGCTTCCCCCTCTGCCGCCGTTTCTCTGCTTTTCCATTTCTCCCACCAAGTCTGCCTTCATTCCCTCGTCTCCTCTGTCCTCCCATATGTGCTAAAGTGTCACGGTCCAGTGCCTTCCTCCTCCTCCTCCTCCGTATTTACAAGGCATCTTGGTTCTTGGTTTTATGAGCAGCTTGTATGTTTGTATTTATGATCATAAGTGTGTCGGTCACTTTTCTGAAAGCAGTTCTTGTGGTTTGTGATGAATGTGATTACAAACTGTTGGATCTTATAAACCACAAACTTTGCTAGATGATAAATTATTGCGGCAAACGGTAATGTTGTTTTGAGACCTTTTTAAGTATTGATAATGGCATATTGATGTAGTTTTGCCCTCTCAAACACTAATGAACCATAATTTTACACACAACACTTAACACTTGGCCTTTCACGATAATGCTACAGCGCTAACTTCAGCTCAGATGATATCTGAAAGATTACAAACCTCGACTCCCAATTTAATTTTGACAGAAATGAATGGAAGTCAATAGAAAGTCCCTTCAGAGGAGAAACATAACTGCGTGTAAGTGACCTCAGCTCTCACTTGTTCTCCTGCTCTCATTAAACTTTAAACCGTGCCAATAAAAACCCGCTCAGTTTCATCCACTTTATTTACATCACAGCGACGCCGAGCTTAAACATCAGAACCCTTAGAAACCGACCCGTGTGTTTCCTCAACACCCGGATATTCCTCAGTTATCCTCCCTGAACACAGAAGGGTCAGAGGTCAGAGTGGGTTAATGTTTCGGGCCTTGCAGCGCCATGTGGGTCTGCAGGGCTCTTTGACCTGAGTGTGTGTTGGTGTGTGTTCATGTGACCTCGAGGTGTGAGATCTGCAAATTAAAAAGAATCAGAACTCTGGAAAACTGTGGAATGTCGGCATTTTACAGCGCTGGATTGGGATGCAGAAAGTTAAAATAATTTTTTTGTAAAGTGCCTCAAAGCAACATTTGTTGTCAGTTGGTGCTACGGAATCAGACGCGCAAGATTCTGATTCAAAAACGACCACCTGATGATGGCAAGCATTGGTTTTAGCTGCAAAGTTATCAATATAACGCACTAAATCTTAAATGTACGCCTGTTGTATAAAAGAAAAAGTGACGCAGTGCTTTGCTAATTGTTAACACTAAGACAACTAGATAACCAGGTCAGGAAAAAGTTTGAATTAAAAAGAAGATGGTCAGGGAGACAGAAGTAGATCAGTTATGCTAGCTTGACTTTGACAACCTTAACATGTAGATGTGCTGCAGAATCAGAGCAGATGTGTAAATTAGCCAGTCTATCACCGCAGTGTTAGCTTAGCTAATAGCAACAGTAGCGATCATTTATTAATAATCGCAAAATAAACATCAAGCCTGAAAGCATAAAACTGAAACAGACTGAATGTTCTGCTCTTTTGAGTGGGAAATGTTTGCACATCTTTTGGTGTTGAACACTGATAAACAGTGTAGCTGTCAGTCGGTTGCTATGGCAACGGACTTATGTGTAGCGTAGCCAACAAAGAGCAAGGGAAAAAAATAAGAGTGAGTGGTTTTGAGTTGTTCAACAGTTTTTCTGCCGTTTCCAGACAGTGAGAAAAATAATATTTAGGTCTTTTTATTTATCATGTAAAGCTCTGAATTGTATGTGACTAGTTTCTACTTACACGTGGTGTTTTGAAGACATTCAGTAAAAAATATTTACCAGATTTTTTTCGCTGTACATTTTGTAAAAGTTGAATCTGTCCATCTTTCCATCCAATCACCTGTCCTTCCTTCATGTTTTTATGGAAATCCTCATTTTGCTTTTCAATGAGGTTCTGTTTTCAGAGGATTTCTGTCCACTGGGACATTAAATTTACAGTTCTGTTTGGCCCGGAGCCAGGGATGCACTTTGACACCAATTGGCGCTTTTGGACCAAACTGTTCTGGGGGCTCCCTGAGGGTACCGGGCGCCTGGGTGTCTCTGGAGGACTGCCTACCTTTGAAAGGTTTTATGCTGGAGTTTAATTGGCACTGAGGCATCATGGTGGCTGGAGTCACTGCTTTCTGATGGAGAAGTTCTGACTTTTTCCTTTTCTTTACATCTAAACAAATTACAATACTGTGAAAAAGCTATAAACATTGTGGATGTGGAACTCATTTTCATTTAGACTCTTCTTAAAGGGCCGGTTGTGTCAGGATATATTGATAAAACTCAACAAACTCAGTAGCTGTGTCTGTAGTGCTAATTTAGAAATATTGCAATATTTGTGCTTATGTATGATGTTAAATGTGACTTTTTGTTACCTCATTGATCAGAGGATAACTCAAGTTAGGTCGAGGCAGCAGAAGTGCTGCCACCTGCTGGTGGGAGGAGTAAATTTTGAAATTTTTAGACTAATCTCAAAAATTTGAGGAAAAAAACTTGTAAATTTATTAGTTTTAAAAGTCAAAACATTTGCCAGAAAATACTTGGAAATTTTTAGATTGATCTAAAGAATTTGAGAAAAAAAAAATTAGTGGAAATTCTGCGTTTGAAAAGTCAAACATTTTCTAGAAAAAAATTTATATTTTAAGATTAATTTCGGAAATTACTCTGAAAAATCTTTAAGACAAACACTTCGAAATACCTGCATTTGAAAAGTCAAAACTTTTCCATTTTTGAAACTGCATTAAAAAATTGTAAAAATCATGAGATTAATCTCAAAATTCTTTATATTTTTTCTATCAAATTTTCTACTTTTCAAACTCATACATTTAAAAAAATTTCTAAAATTTCTGAGATTATTTCATAGTTTGAGTTTTTTTTCTATATCATTTTTGACTTTTCAAACAAAAAAAAACCAACCTCTGTGATCAATCTCAAAATTTGAATTTTTTTTATTGGAAATTGACTCTATTATTTGTTTATCTTCGTTCTCTCTGATACACCGTCATAGATTCTGGTTTTCATGATGAGATGAGTCGGATGCATTCGTAAATGCGACCTAAACCACTTCTGTGTGTGATTATCTCTGTGACGGCTGCAGGAGATAAGAGGACAGCGTGCATGATGGGAAATGTCCATCGTGTGTTTTTGGTTGTGAAGCTCCTGTGGGTTAAACGTGTGTGCATGTGTGTTTGTGTGTGTGTGTGTTTCATGCATCTGTTTGTCTTTGTGTGAGTGTGTTGCCATCTTATTACTGAATCCTCCATGTTAGATCTGCAGGGAAATGCATTGCGTTCGTCTTTCAGGACATTGTCCAGGCGGAGACAGACGTGGCGTGTTTGTGCTGCAGTGTGAGTCGTTTGTCTTCTCCGCTGTGTGTTGTTGGTTTTCCGTGTGTGTGTCCCATGTTCTGCCGTCCACAGAGATCAGATGAAAGCGAAGAGCCCTCCGACTGATCCACTCCTCCTGAACGAGGGAATTCATCCCCCACTTCCCGATCCTTACCCCTGTGTTTCCATGGCGGCCTCCCTCAGTGTCTCTCCTCTTTTATTCTCCCTCTCTCTGAGCATGTGACCCACTTTCACCACCCACATTCCTCTGTCTACCCCCAAAGTCCCATCTGAGGACGGCCCACTGAGAGAACACCAGCAAGGAGGATGGAGGGGGAGAGACTGAGTGATGGATGACAAAGAGCAGCAGAGCTGAACGTGGTAGAACTACGGCCCGCCGTGGTTCTGATGGGTTAGCCTTCAGAACGAGAGAACAAGGACGAGGAGTGAAATGGAGGAGTGAGGGAACGTAGTGGAATAAAAAAGATGACAGAGGAGTAAGAGAACGTGGCATTGGAGTGAGAGAACGGGCGAAGAATGAGAGAACATGACGGACTGAAAGATGATAGCAGAGTAGTAAGAGAACAATGTGTAGGAGTGAGAGAACGTGTCTGAGGAGTGAGAGAACGTGTCTGAGGAGTGAGAGAACGTGTCTGAGGAGTGAGAGAACGT
>NW_015114182.1:237457-238107 GCF_001443285.1 Poecilia latipinna | reverse complement strand
GTGAGAGAACGTGTCTGAGGAGTGAGAGAACGTGTCTGAGGAGTGAGAGAACGTGTCTGAGGAGTGAGAGAACGTGTCTGAGGAGTGAGAGAACGTGTGATGAGGAGTGAGAGAACGTGTGATGAGGAATGAGAGAATGTGGCAGAGGAGTGAGAGAACGTGGCAGAGGAGTGAGAGAACCTGTCTGAGGAGTGAGAGATTGTGATGAGGAATGAGAGAACAGGGCGGAGGAGTGAGAGAACGTGTCTGAGGAGTGAGAGAACGTGTCTGAGGAGTGAGAGAACGTGTCTGAGGAGTGAGGGAACGTGTCTGAGGAGTGAGAGATTGTGATGAGGAATGAGAGAACGTGTCTGAGGAGTGAGAGAACGTGTCTGAGGAGTGAGAGAACGTGGCAGAGGAGTGAGAGAACCTGTCTGAGGAGTGAGAGATTGTGATGAGGAATGAGAGAACAGGGCGCAGGAGTGAGAGAACGTGTCTGTGGAGTGAGAGATCGTGTCTGTGGAGTGAGAGAATGTGTCTGTGGAGTGAGAGAACGTGGCGGAGGAGTGAGAGAACGTGTCTGAGGAGTGAGAGAACAGGGCGGAGGAGTGAGAGAACGTGTCTGTGGAGTGAGAGAACGTGTCTGTGGAGTGAGAGAACGTGTCTGTGGA
>NW_015114182.1:226000-233497 GCF_001443285.1 Poecilia latipinna | reverse complement strand
TGTCTGAGGAGTGAGAGAATGTGGCAGAGGAATGAGAGAACGTGGCAGAGGAGTGAGAGAACCTGTCTGAGGAGTGAGAGAACGTGGCAGAGGAGTGAGAGAACCTGTCTGAGGAGTGAGAGATTGTGATGAGGAATGAGAGAACAGGGCGCAGGAGTGAGAGAACGTGTCTGTGGAGTGAGAGATCGTGTCTGTGGAGTGAGAGAATGTGTCTGTGGAGTGAGAGAACGTGGCGGAGGAGTGAGAGAACGTGTCTGAGGAGTGAGAGAACAGGGCGGAGGAGTGAGAGAACGTGTCTGTGGAGTGAGAGAACGTGTCTGTGGAGTGAGAGAACGTGGCGGAGGAGTGATGCAAGCTGGTGAAATGAGAGAAGTTGTCGGGGAGTGAGTCTGTGAGACGTTGGAAATGTTGCATAGATTCTAGCCCGGCCTTAAACATTCTTCCATATCATCATGTTTGTTCTCTAATGAAATATTAGTAAAGTTTCCACAGAGCTAATTGATCCTGGAGTTATTGACACTTTTTCATGTCTGATTTCCCGGGCTGAGCTCATTCTGGTCATTGGGTCTCTGTGGTTTACTGACAATGGAAATAATTTGATCGATTCAGTCAAAACAGCAAAATACTCGATAGGTTGTGGCCTGATTACTGAGCCAATAAGTTGAAAAGGTGTTAATTAGTTTTTGTTTCAGGGCCCTGTGTTCGGGTCGTGGTGTTTGACCTTCTAACTGCTGCACAACCAAACAAATGAAAGCAAATCAATCCCTGTTTGAAATGTTTACCACACTGCTGAGCACAAAACATACCAAACGTTTTTAGTGTTTTTTGTGCAACTAACTTTCAGAGCATTTTTTTTCATTGCAGAAAATTATCTAAATTGGTTATTTATGGTTCTAGCTTCATGTTCATGTGCAGACTTTGATATTTTACTGTAAAACTTTTTAATTTTGCAGTATTTTACCTCAAACCATCTCAGTGCTGCCCTCTGTAGGTAGAATGTTGGCTAATTCACCTGAATTTTCCTCTCCTAACATAGAGCTTTTTTAGCATCTACGTCACAACGCCAGGTTAAAAATTTGCATCACTCCAGAATTATTGGTGCTTCACATGTTGCCATAGACATCTCCCATGTTCTTTTTAGAGGGGTCTTAAAAGTATGCAAATCCATGTTAATGTTCCACTAATGTTGGAAAAACAATTTTGCAATTGCGGTGTTTCCGTTAAATAAAAAGCTCAATTAAAATCGCACATGAATAAGTTTGTTCATACGATAAGTCATTAGAAAACATGCTATGGTGCGGATCACCGGAAGTGATCCGCACCATATTGCTAGGTAAGCGCATGCGCAATGCATAGAAGATCCATGTCTGGTTTCAAGACCAACAAAAAGTGGACACTCTTGACCAATGAGAAAGATGCGTGAACAAAATCGCTACTATCGGGATGAGACGGAGAAGGAAAATGTGTCAGGATGTGGACAAGCTGCCCCCATCTCCTACTACGATAATTAACTACTTGGGGAGAAGAGCGCTTACACCACGGAGGAGCTCCGTCTAATGTCCATGGACGAATGAAAGGAATGTTTAAACGGCTTTGTAGAGGACGTAGGAACTATACGTGTGAATAACAAGGTTCTGGTGGCAGTGTCAGTACATGTGGTAAAAGACACGCACATGTCCGTTGTAGCTTGCAGATGAAAGCTATTTTAGCTAAGCTAATTTTGCTAGCTCGACAATAAGTACTACAGTAAATATCACTCACATGTATCTTAGTGGTTAAGGATTCAAAAACTGTAATAGAGTAATAGTTAATGTTATACGTAATAATATTGTTTATAAGTTAAGAACGAGGCAGGAGCTAGTTCTAAACTTGTAGCGTGTTTATTGTTGTCATAGCAACTTCCTCCCAAGATGGCTGCTACTTACAAAGTTCACGGAAAGGCAGCCGGGGAATCTGTTCATCTCGGATCTGGTTTTCCTCGCGTCATATTCCGCATGGTCTCACCTTACCGCATCATATTTTTTGTGTATGCTATCATGTTTCACTCAGAATACACAGGGAGAGGTGACGGGATCCTCTCCCTCCTCATTCGGTCATTAGTATTCAGGACGTGTTGCCTTCCTTCCTGCTGTCCGCTGCTCGTTCCCCTGACGGAGAATCAGCCGGCGTTGATTAATTTCAGCCTATTAGCACCCCTCGTCCGCCTCCCCCGGCTCCGCCCAGGTTAAGTCCCCGCGCACACCCATGTGCATGCTCGCAGGCGGGGGTTGCTGCTGGGTGAGCGATGGCGGACAGGTTGCCAGGGAACCGGTTGTTGTCAGAGCGATATTAATGAGCGGGTTGCTCCGGTGCCGGTTGTTCGTGCCAGCATGTTTAAGTGTTTGGGTGTTGGCGTGCCAAAAGAAAGAACGAACGGCTTGTTTTTCTGTCCGTGCGCCTTTACGCATAGAGATGCTTTTTTTTGTCTGTCACCGCCTCTGTGTGTGATATCCAGCAATGCCATGGCCTGAGGGACGCGGGCTTATGCGTGTGTTTGTGCGTGAGTGTGTGCGCTCTGTGGAGGCCTGTCCTAGTTTCCTGCTCCTCACCAGGGAGCCGGAGGATCCAAGGACTGACGCACATCACCTGACAGCCGCCCCGCTGCTCCCGTGCCCCGCACCATGGGTGTGTGAGTGTGTGACAGAGATGGAGCGCCTGGGTGCGTGTTTGTGTGTGTGTGTGTGTGTGTGTGTTGGCGGTCGATCTGTGCGCAGAGGCAGTCATACTTGGAGGAGGTGGGAGAGAATTTTCCTGCAGTGACCCCTTCAGGCGGATTGAGGAGGAAAAGATGTCGCACAAATCTTGAAACAACAAACTACATGTGGTTTCCTGAAGTCCAGACACACACAGTGTCCCAGATTTACAGAGGGGGAGCACGGGAGACTTGCATCTTTATTTATTAAAAATGTCTGCAACTCATTACTGCTTTTATTACAATTATTGCAGATGTAACTTAATAATTTAAAATATTATTGAAACATTTATTTTAGCAATTCATTTAATTCACTAGACAATTATTTTTATCTGTTTTTAGTGCAAATATCTTGGTGTACTTTAAATTACACAAAACTAACTTACAAGTAACTTAAGCAAAATTTAAGAGCTTGCATTGACTTACTAATTACTTAATGTCAATTTTAAAAAGTATTAGTTTCTAGTAATTTTAATAACTCTTATTGTAAGTGGAATATTCCACCAGTGAGAACATTATTAGAGAAACTTATTGCTGTTTTTCCCCATTTTAGGTTTCTTCATTAGTAGAAGCTTACGTTAAGGGACATTGAGATGATTGACCCGGATGTTAACCTGAACAATAAAATGTTCACTGCTGTGAAATAAGTTTCTTGTTTTAATGAAGAAACCTGAAAAGGAAAACGACACCAAGAAGTTTATTCAGACTCTAAAGAGTCTCAGTTAGGGCTCGGCGATGTGGCAAGAAAATAAAATCTACTATTCCTTTTTCACACCAAATCTGATTTCTGATCATCACTTTTTTCTTCTTTAATAAAGATTGAAAATTACAGAAAATATTTTCAAAAACTTGCTTTTAGGGTAGGGTTAGGATTCGATGTGAATTCAAAGTCCAGCTCAATACGAACTGAAAAGTTCTGTGGACTCGGTTCGACTGGAACCAAAATGGTCCACTTCCTGTTTTTGGAGCGGTCTCCAGTCTGCTTGGCTTTCATATGCATTCAAACCAAAACACAGTTTTGTCAGTGGACCAGAGTTCACTTTGTTGGTTCACATCAGAGTTTGGTTTCACATTCACACCTCACCAAATGAACCGAACTTTCTGGGCACACGGATTTGGATTAAAGAGGACTAAACTAGGCTGGTGTGAATGAAAGACAGTAGATGCTGGGGGGGCTGGCGCTACTCTGAATTATGCAAACCCAAGGAAAAAAATGAGAAAAAAAAAACAATTTCACAAAAATTTAATCTTCACAAACAGAATGTTTGATTAATCAATGCAGCTGATTTCTTGCCCAGACCTGATCGCAACATAACTTTTTTTTTTAAATAAATTTTGTCTGAAGTGTCCGTGCAGCAGCAAGTTTCAGCATGAAGACCGAAATGACTCAGATGTTAAACATTTCCCAACTTTCAGCTGAAAATTTGAAAAACTGAGGACAAAATAAAAGGTGCAACAACTAAACGAACTTAGTGACAGATTGAAACAGGCGAACCTAAACCTCGGAGAGGAGCTTAACTTCCATTCACGTCTGTCTGTCTCGGGTGAAAGGTCGACTTTGATGAGTTGTAAAATATCCATAATCATATATTCCAAACCCCCTCTGACCTCCTGAGTCGCAGCTTCATATTCATAGTTGCTCAGGTCTGCAGACGCAAACCTTTGCAGGCCCGAGTGCTTTATTAGGAAAAAAAAGTCATGAATTTCTTATAGGCTGCTAATGCTGTGAGATACGTTAGGATCTGAACACATTAAAGTTTCAGACACGTTAGATTGTTGAAGACAAAGAAAAGCGGATGAACGTAGTTGCTGTTTTTTGAGGGTTTATTTTTGTAAGTTGGTGAAATGTTGAATGTCCAGCTTCTGGAAACACTGAAACAACAACAAAAAACAACGAAACTGAGAAAGTAAAGTTACAGTTCAGTCAGTCCAGAAGTTTCCAGGAAAATTAGACGAGCAGCAGAGTGAAATCTCAATAATTCAGCAGCTCTGATGTGCTGCGGCGTGCAGCAGGAGGGTTCTCTCTCTGACCCTCCCATCGCTCGCCAGGTTTCCTGCTGAATCCGGAATTTGGAGTTAGTTTCAGTTCGACCGCCGCTCCCCGAGATGCTGACCTCTGAGTTCGGATTGTTCCCGCAGAGACCGGCCTCCCACCTGAAGCGGACTCTGTGTGGCCTGAGCGCCAGTGTTTCGTATCACAGAGGTCGTGACCCCACTGCCTCGAGTACATTTGTCTTCCTTTGAATGATTACATATTAACACTGGCGCACACACACACTCGGACTGATCGCTGCTGAGTGATCCTTTAACCTCCAGTAAGGAGCAACTTGTTCTGATGGGAGCAGGGACCTCACCTTGTTCAGCCAGGGTGTCCCTGCATCTTTAAAGTCTTTAAAACTCTTAAATTCATGTTTCTAAATTAATCTTTAAATGTCTTAAGTTTATGTAAAAAAGCAAGTTATTTTCTTTTTTGTCAATCAAAAGTTGGCGTTGCACTCAGAGAGCTTTATTGTGTTCTGTGACTTAAAAAAAACAACTTCATTGATCCCACTAAGCAGCTGCTAGCATAGCTAGCTAAGTAGCTTTTTAGCATGTCATGTCATGGGTAAGTTCAAATTTATCGCCAGTTGGCTGGACGATGTTTGTTCATTACTGTGGGTCTTAAATTAATCTGAGTTGGTGAAACCTGCAGAAACTTTGCCATCACACCCTTTTCACTTCTTTTTTCTTCATTCTGACCTGTTTTTCTCGTGCTTGGAGAGATAAATGCCTGTTTCCTTTGCAGGTAAACGATTTCAGGAGTGGGTTTGTGTGATTCTGTGCCTCTTCCTCTTCATCATCAACTTCTTCTTCCTCCTCCTGCACTTCTCCACCGTTCACATCTACAAGATCATCCTCGGCATTGGTAAGAGAACAATCAGAGACTTTTCTTTTTGTCCTTTTTATTCATATTTTTTTTCATGACATACTTTTTCCTCTACTCCAGTTTTGGGAATAGTGACGGCGGATTTTGCCTCGGGAATTGTCCATTGGGGAGCCGACACCTGGGGATCTGTGGAAATTCCTGTTGTTGGGAAGGTGAGCAGAAAAAAACTGAACTTTACAAAGAAAACACTTGATTCTCTTTAATAAACAGAAACCATGTTAAAGAAGCTCCTTTACATCGAGTTTTAATGGCCAATAGAAATGCAGCTGCTGGCTCTACTGACTCCATTTCCCAAAATGTAAATTACTGGCAGGTCGATCTCATGACCATTAAGAAAAGTAAAATAAATGATTTTAAATAATCAAGAGAGAAAGGTGGTGGTAAGAGCATTGTTGTAATTTTTCTCCCGCAGAAGTCATTTTTATTTGTGATTCTCTGAAAATCTTGTTTTATTTGAAAACTTCATTTTTATAGGTTTGCACCTCTTTAATTTAAACAAAATGATAGAACAATTATTACTTGCTTTGTTTTTAGGAGGTTTTTCCCATAAAAAAGTAAATGTTTGTCTCTAAGCTTTCAGTTCTTCAGGCCTGAACCTCTTCAGTTTCGGTTATTAGGGTTCGTTTACATTGTTGTTCAACGTGGGAGGTTTCTGTTTTATTCTGAAACGAAGGCGTTCAATGTTAGGCCTGGGACTTGGCCTAACATTAATACATTTTGCTGGACAATAAATTGCCTCAGAAATCATTGCTATGCATGATAATACTGTTATTTTGAGACCATATTAACTAATATAATAATTATTATTACTTTGATTATCATTCTACCCACTCAAACATCAAAAACACTTTCATTACTAAATAATATTTTACACTGGAGCCGTAAATCCTTTTTAATATCCAAAGTAAATGAAATGATTCACATTTTTTATTATTATTATTAATAAAATACAGAGACTTCATAAAGTGGATTATGAAGTCTCTGTAGCCAAAATTGCATTTCAAAAAGTAACAATAATTCAGCTTTGACAGGGAAAACAGGCAAAAGAGGCAGGAAGTGTAAACTAACTACATCGCACTTCAAAATGGCGACTTTTCAATGATATTAAAGACGATTGTTGTCCAAACGGAAATGATCACTCTCATTTTAATTAATCATACAATTAATTGATTTATTGCTTATTGGTTGTCATAATCTGCTGTTGGTTAAAGATGGCTGCACCTACTTCGCACTTTAAAACACACATTTTCCAACAAAGCCAATTAGATTAAAGTTCATCCTCATTTCATCCACTTAAAATCAGTGATCAGGTGCAGTAAGCAGGTCGTTTGTTTTGATTAATACCATCAGATTTTCACGGTTTGTGTGTCTGAATGTCTCTTACATTTATGTTTTATTCATAGTGAAATAATTTGTTGAAATGTTAAAACTAATGTGCATTTTTAGAGCTCGTGTACGCCAATTAGAGCGGCTACCGTTTGTTGTTCACATATATTATCAATGCATGATTAGTAATGAGTTGATATTAGTCAGAGTTTGATTAAAATTTATGAAACATGCAAAGCGTCGTGTGAAAGCTCGTTGTTATGTTTGTTACTCGTCTGTCTGCAGGATTTCAGATTTTTCTGCTTTCAGTCGAGATTTTGAACAAATCCTCCGTTTTTAGACGATCCTTATTCATTATTCATCCCTTCCTCAGTTCCTTCTTTGCTTCCTTCCTTTTGTCCTTCTCTCCTTACTTTCTTACTGTTGATGATCCCTCTTTTCTCCACTTCCTTTCTCTCCTTTCTATTCTCCTTCATTCTTTCTTTTGCATTTCTTATTTTTCTCCATCATTTAT
>NW_015114182.1:196078-221666 GCF_001443285.1 Poecilia latipinna | reverse complement strand
CTTCCTTCCTTGTTTTCTTCCCACCTTGTTTTCTCTCCTTCCCTTCTTGTTTTCTCTCCTTCCCTCCTTGTTTTCTCTCCTTTCCTTCGGTTTGACCGTCATGGCCGACGGCTCCCTTTCTTCCCCTGAAAAAGTCAGAAATTAAACTTTAAGGGTGAATAAACATGGAGAGTTAGAGCGGACGTCTACACGCTACATCTTAGCGTTTTACATTAAATCCTTTACTTTAATTCAGAGCCTGATGTTTCCAATGTTTCCATGTTTCATTTTTCTTTACAATAAAAGTTTTTTCTCTCCTGCATCACATTTAGTTTGACTGGTGTAATTTCCATGTTTTTTTTCCGAGGGCGTTGCGTGGGCGGAGGATGTCCATGTATGATGTGGCATTTATTGAAGCTGAAGACACAGCGGCGTATTTACATGGCGTGTCCGTCGCCGTAGGAGAGCCCTAATAAATGCATTTAGTGGAAAGAAGAAGAAGAATAGACGTTAGCGGAGAACAGACGGGCTGCGTTGATGTGTGTGTTGATGTGTGTGTGCGGTTACCTCAGTGGTGGCTCCTAGCAGAAGAATAAAGCAGGTTTGTGCTTGTATTTAAGGTTAGTTTGAATATCAAAGCCTGACTGGATGCAGAACACCCGAGGCTAATAGAGCCACTTTCATTCTTTGTTTGTTTCCGTTTGCTGCCGTGTGTACGTCTGGTGTCTACATGAGCTCGTTCTGACTTCACTTCCAGCTCTCTTTGTTGTCCGTAATTGTTGGGACATCTCTGAGGACGTTGCACAGGTTGAGAAACACACAGAGTGCAGAAGCGTTTATGCTAACTGTCTGCAGACTGCTGAATCTGTACGTGGCTCCCAGAACGACGAGGCCAGACTCGGTCCGCAGGTTTGGTGTTTCTGCAGTATTTTTGGAGCAAAAAAGGCCAATAGTGAAAAAATACCGACACCAATCAGGTGTAGCGGCCTGCTTAACGAAGTGGCTCTTCTCAGGATTGGAATCGTTTATCCAACACATCCCACAGATATCTGATCTACTGTTTAGCAGGAGCTAACGCCATTAGCAGGAGCTAACGCCATTAGCAGGAGCTAACGCCATTAGCAGGAGCTAACGCCATTAGCAGGAGCTAACGCCATTAGCAGGAGCTAACATGAAATTTAAACAATTGTAAGATTATAAAGTAGATGTTTTAAAGTGACATCAAAACAAATATTTAAAGCTACAATAAGTAACTTATTTAAAAAATGTTTTTACATATTTGTTGAAACCTTCACTACCTTCTCTAGGCTTAGCCTTCATGACAGGTTCTGCTGGCTGCAGCACAGCAGAGAGGATGTTGGGTGATTGACACCGCTAAGACCCGCCTCCTAACTGTGATTGGTAGAAACTGGAGCTCTTTGCATCAGATGGTTTCCTTCTGGATTAACATCTTCCAGCAACAGAAGCATAATTTTCTCTGACTCTCTCCTCTTCATCCATTTGGTCCTCCTCATCTTCATCATTTCTCGTCTGTCCAGTTCATATTGAAGCAGCTGAATGTTACTCAATGTGCAAAAATTACTGCTTTAGCTGGATGTTGCTAGCACTGTAGCACCTAGCTTATGTCATGTACCCAGGCTGCATTACAAAGTAAGCAACATGGCGACGTCCGTGTAACAATATTATATTTAAATTTAGAAAAACTAAACAGCCTACAGCATTTTACTGCACTGTTTATCATCTGAAATGAAGTCTATTGTTACAACTAATCAATTTAAATACATATATCTGTTCAAGTTATTTAATGATCGACAGTTCTGGCAGAAATCAGATTTGAGTATTTTTAATAAAAATAAAAAAAAAGGTGATTTAATCAGAGTAAATTCATATTTTAACAAAAGGGCACTTACTTTTAAACATAGGGTTAGATTAGTCAGACTGATGACCTGAAACATTTAATAAACATAAAATAAGTGACACGGCGTAGGAGTATGAATTACTTTTCATGTGAGGTTCGAAGGTAAATGAAACTTGAGCACATTAAATAAAGAGCGTTTTGGGAAAACAAAACCATCTGATATGATTTTAAAGAAACTTACAAGGGGAAACTCTCCCATTCATCATCAGAACATAAAACGATTTATTTTGAATTCAGCCCATAAAACGGTTTTCTTTTGTCTCCACAGAACTGGAATTACAGCCGTGTTTTAAGACGAGCTGCACAGCCTCCCTGCAGTGCTCAGAACAATTCCTTCGCGAGGCTTCAGGCCACGCTGTATTTTCTTTAGTCTTCATGTCGTTGAGCTTTAATTGACTCAACAAGGATTTCGCAGTCCTCTAATGAGTCTACTTTGAGGACAAAGTCACGCTCATTAGTTCCCAATGATGCTCGATTCACTCTGAAATTTGCCAGATGTGCTTCCAGTTTAGGAGGATGTGTTTGAAGATCGTCCGTCCCAGTCTGCTCGGCGTCTCGTTGTTTAAAAGCAGCTTTTCTTCCTGTCTGCCTTTTTTTTTTTTTACATCTTTAACAAACATCTGCAGCTCTCTGCGAGGAGGATTCACTTTCTAATGTGAATACAGACACAAAAAACTGGTATGCTAAAATGAAATAAGAAATGAAATTGAGAAAAGATTTTCTTTACTGAAATAAATAAAAACGGTAATTAATGGGAAAAACTGGAACTAGCTGGAACTAAATTGATTTTATAAAACTAACAAAAACATACTGAAATTACAGATGTGATATGTTTCATGTTTATGAATCTGTTTTTTACAGCTTTTGAACTGATGTGAAATTTAAAGAAATTGCACAAATAGGAATTTCTGGTACATGGAGGTGCTGTAATAAATCCAGATACACCTCAGAAAGTACATATCTGCCACACTAGATGCACAGAAGCAGATTTTAAATGCCTAGCAGGCATTATTTTTTCACCATATTCTGGAACCCCTTTAGCACAGCGCCTCTGTGCACATAGTGCATAGCCACTGTTTTCACCCCTCAAAGTAGAAATTTCTCCTCAAAATACAAGTGAAGGAAGAAAGAAATCTGATAAAATGAGATTTAGGAGGACAAAAAGTGGAGCTTCTCATTATGCTTCTCAGACAGAATTTCCTCTTTATTCTGATGATGTTTTAACGTATAATATATTTTGACGCAGTTTTTCCTTTTACTTGATGTTTCCATTTATCTTAAAGTTGCACAAATTTTAATATATCCAAGTGCACCTAAGAAAGTGCATATAAGCACCCACAGAAGCAGATTTTAGATGCCTATTAGAAATTATTTTTTTCCCATATTCTGGCGCCCGCTCTAGCACAGCACCCCTATGTGTCGCATGTAGTGCAGGCCCACTTTTTGGGCCCCTTAAAGTTTAAATTTCTCCTAAAAATAAAAGAGGAGAAAAATCTGTTGAAATACATGCCAGGAGGACAAAAAGTGGAGGTGTTGGGGCGTGTCTGTCGGAGCAGTGGGACGGCGCCGGTTGCCGGGGCGATGGGCGATGTGAGCCGGTGATTAACGGGCGTCGTGCCACGCAGGCCGCTAAACGGTGTGGGATTAGAGGACACGCAGCGACTGGCGGCCCGCCGTTATAACTGGGAGCGCCGGAGCCGCCCCACTCGGCACGACCTCCACGGCTTAGCCGGCCTTTCATGTGCCTGGGGGCCGCGGGGAGCGGAGAGAGAGCGGAGAGGGCCGGTTCGGCGGAGATGGGGACCTAATTGCGCAGATATCAACAGATAGCTTCAGAGTTTGCAGTGGCACCCATTGATGACGTGCACAGATCGGTGGCGGTGATTGTTTCGAGCAGCAAACCCGACAATAATGAGTTTTCATGCTGATGCTTCCATGCCTACACACACACACACACACACACACACACACATGCAAACCTTCGCTTCTGTCGCCTTTTCTTCCACCTGGGGAAATAAATTACCTTTATCCAGCGTGTGCTCGTGGGTGTGTTTCCCTTTGTCCGCTTTTAAGCTTCTGAGATTCTGATTCAGCCTTTCATTTGAGACCCCCGCGCTCTCACAGACAGGTGTCTGCCTCTGCACAGCGCAGGTGGGGTTTCAGCCGCCTGCCTGTGTGTGTGTGTTTTGAAGCTGGTATTTTTCAGCTTTTGTGTGTGTGTCTGTGCAGGTCGACTGCTGTTCTGGGCTTTATTAGGATGTTGGATGTGTGCTTTGGGGTTGAGCTCGATGCTCAGCATTGCTAAGTGTGGTGAGAATTCCTCTGTGTGTTTAATCTGCATTGTTTAGCTTTGCAGTTTATTGTTTATTATCCAGAAAAAGAAAAGCAACAAAAAGCTGAAAATGACTGAGTGTCGGCTGGGTTTACTTCCTGCTGAATGTTTGTTAGCTGAGATATTTAATTGATCAACCCAAACAAAACATGTCAAATGATTCATCAAATAAATAAATCCAGTCCTTCAAAATGCATGAAAGTAATTTAATCAGAATCAGAATTATTTGCACAGTTTGACTTTAAACAGCAAAGTCAAATATTCTTCTACACGAAAGACAGAGACATCTGTAAAAGTCTTAACAGTTTGTGTCCAGAATGTGTGGGGTCTGCAAAGACGTTCAAGTGGTTCTCTGCAAGGATCGGTGGTCAAGGCACAGTAACGGGTCAGGCACGTGAAGAACAGATCAGGCAGACGAATCCAGGGACGAGGCAGAAACGGGGTCGTGTCCAGAAGCCAGAGAAGAATCCAACGTGGGCGAGGAATTTCAGGGAAATCCGAGAGACAATAAACGTGGTCGAGATAAGGAGGTAACGCTGGATATCTCCTCACACCAAAGGGCTTTCAAAAACCTGGCACCGTCTGCCTGCCTGAGTGCTGAATGTAACTGCTGAAGGATGGATGACATGAGCCTGATTGCGGCGCAGCAGCATCATCATGCAGGAGAACCAGATGAGTTTGATTGGAGAGGTGAGAGCTGAGGAGGAAAACAAAGCAGGCAGACAGGCCAGAATCATAACGGCGAGCTGTTTCATGGTGGTTTGTTTCACAGCAAATTTACTTTGCAGATGCATGTCCGTAAAACCAGACCTTTCCAACGCGGGATGAACAGAAATCTGTCACTAAAATGTTTGTAGCGCCACAATTTCTTATCTGTTTTCTGTAAATTATGGCTAAAGCTAAAGGAGAGAAAATTACAGGTGTTTTTATGCATAAAGTATGTTTTCTTTCTAAATATAAATGTATAGACAGTTTGGTTTCTGCCCTTTTTTATTATTAAATGTGGGATGTGCATTTTTAGACTTAACACAGTAAAACTTTTTTAGACTGTAAACTTTGGTTACTTCTTGTCTTCAGCAGCTTATTCCTTCTCAAAAATATATTCAACTGTTTACATTTTTTTCAAAATTTGCAACAGTAACATAGCAGAAGAGATGAAAATATTTTAAATTCACAGTAAACCCAGCAGTTATGTAGGAAACACACCTTTAGCACATATACATGTGGGTGATTGACAGCGCTATGCCCTGCCTCCTGACTCTCATTGGTTGTTTTTGCACTTCTTCAGACACCAAAAGTAGTTCAGGGAGGAATCGATCTTTTCACAGACTCAGTCTTGTATGAAGTTGTCAAAACATGGTGATGGTTACAACAGATATGTTAAAAAGTATATATTTTATTACTGTTACTGCAGATTTGATGTCCAAGCAGAAGAGAAACACAACAACGGTTTTCTCTTTGCAGGCTTTCATCCGGCCGTTCCGGGAGCACCACATCGACCCGACCGCCATCACTCGGCACGACTTCATCGAAACCAACGGCGACAACTGCATGATCCCCATCCTGCCGCTCGCCCACATGGCCTACAGGTTCCTCACATGCACACCAGGTACGAACCGCTTCGGTTCCCGCCGCTGCTTCCAGCTGCACTCCGTGGCATTTGGAAGTGACTCTGAGGACTCCCGAAGGTCAGATATTCTCCAGACTGTCAGGGTCAGAGCGGAGCGGCAAACAGGAAGTGGCTCCGGTGGTAGTCGTGCGCTCGGACCCCGAAGGGAGGGCCTGGAGGAGGAGCAGCAGCGGGAGGAGCAGGCAGAGCGCTTATTGAGGAGGTGACATCTCCACCTGTCATGTCTGCACTTCAACTGCAGCTCAAAGGTCGCTGATGGGAGGAGGACGGGGGCGGTGACACCAGTTAGCCGGGTTAAAGGCGGCGTGGCGCGGCGCTGCGGGGTTAAGCTGCTGCAGGCATCTGGAAGAGAGTTTCTGAGATAGAAATCATGATGGCTGAGCAAAACGAGCAAACCGTCGGTTCAGGAATGCTCCAGAACCGAGGCTCAGTCTGAAATGTGATCCAATCTGGTCTCCATGGTTACGGGTCAGTTTCCTTATGCGTGATTATTGATGGGCAGAAAGTTATAAATTTCCTCGTCCGACATCAAGTTGCTCTCATGATTTGTTGTGTAACTTTATCTATAAATAATCAAAATATTACTGCTTAAAGTAATGAGTATGTTTTAATGTCATATTTGAATAATTGATCAAAAATTTGTGTTAATATTAAACTATAAAAAAGTAACGAATAAAAAATATGTTTACCAGTATTATTACACTGTAAATATAATTAAATTTTTTTTCTAAATTATTGCTATAATTATTTACAAAAAATAATTAATTCAAATTGTCTTGAGATCTTTTTTTATTTCATATTAATATTTTTTAATAAAGTAAACACACAAAATAGTAATGTATAAATATTAAACTACATTAAAAAGGTAATAAATGTTTTTAGCAATGTAATTATACTTTTTGTATAATTTCTATTTTCCTAAATTATTACTATAAATACTTGCAATAAATAATTATTTTAAATACTTACATTTTCTTGCATTTTATGCCAAATAATTAAAATCAGAAAATATGTTTTAACCTGGAGAAAAAGAGGATTTTGTGACCTGGAGCTAAAAACAAATGGCCGCTCTTCATCATGAAGGCTGAGCGTGAGGACGATGAAGGATGAGAGGACAGCTGAAGTCCACCTGTAGGGGACGTCCCACCCACCCCCACAGGGGGTCAGGGGTCACCGATCGGGGACGCAGACGCGGCGACATGTCCGCCTGTCATGTCCGCTCCCGAAGAGGTCACCGCTAAGCGCTGGAGCCGGAGGGCGGAGAGGGGCGGGGGCGTCCGAGGGTCACGCAGCGGCTAGATGACATCTAAACCTGTCATGTCGACGCCTTGCCGTGTCACAAAGACGGAGACGCAGGACGATTCGGAGAGTTGACGTCTCCAGCTGTCATGGCCGCTCCTGAACTGAGGTCAAGAGATTGTGGTTTTTATATCTGCAGAGACGGAGAGGGGACGTGTTGAGAGGAGGACGGATGGAAGTCGTTTCAGCAGAAGACGGTTAGCGAGTTCATGTCTGTTGGATCAAATGGTTACAGAAATCTGGTGCAAAGATGTCGGTTAAATTCTGATTCACTTTTTTAAATCGGCAGAAAAAAACAATAAGCTCCTGGTTTCATCATCCAGAGCTCAGTTTCATCAGTCTGCCTGCTGTTTCAGTTTCATTCAAACCAGAAGAAAGAGCGAAAGATGGTGGTTGTGCCGAGTATTACTGGCAGTCAGTGTCTTCCTTTGAGTATTTCTGCGACAAAAAGAACCAATTGATTAATAATTTGTCTAACAGTTGGTTATAGAAAGCATGATTTAGTTTAAACCTGTGATATGAATAGCAATTTCTTATTTATTAAAATAAATTGTTTTATACACATTTGTTAAAACTTTCTCTATGTTTTGATAGTATAGTATGAGAGCTACTAATGCTACCAACCAAAAACAACCAGTAGGTGGGCCTTAGTGCTGTCAATCAATCTCATGTACTTGCTGCTAAATGTTTCTAATGGCAGAAAAACAACTTCACATTACAGGAAAACCGTTTTTCCACAGTTATCGGTGGCTATGCTAACTAGCCTTAGCGTTCATGACAGACTGTGTTGTGGTGAACCAGCTGTAGCATAGCAGAGAGCAAAGGGCAGAGTGTGAGCGGCGCCACACTGAGGTGATTGACAGCGCTAAGACCCTCCTCCAGGATCTGATTGGTTGTTTCTAGCAGAAAAGCCCAACTTTTCCTCCTCCTTTCAAATTAAAACCGTTTTAAACCAAAGAAAAAGAATCAACCGTAGTGTTTTCTTACCGCACCGTAGCCTGAAATACGCAGCTCTTATTTTAAAAGAAACATTTATTTTGAAGGGTTGTACATTGTTTTAAGGAGCTACATCTGCACCCAGTGAGTAAATGAAGTTTATGAGAACTGCACTGTTATAATTGCCATCTATTAAGTGTTAAAGGTTTTTAATTTTAACCTGTTTTGTCTCTCAAACCGTAAAATAAAAGCGTATTTGAACATTCTCTCACTCAGAAGGATTTGGAGGTTTTTTCTCCCTGACTCCTACTTTTGGTTCACAGCTTTGCATCGCCGCTCGCTGTGTGAAATTCAGTTTCGGTGCCACTTTGTCACAGTCGGAAAACCACTTATCTGCTGTTCGCCGTCCCTCAGCTGAGCTGCAGTTTACCTGCATCAGAATATGGATAAACACACACTGTCCCTGGACGGGAAGGATGTGTGTAAAGGGGAGGAAATACGGGGGATTGAAGCATTTTAAAGGGAACGATAATGATGCACTGTCTTCCTTTTGACTTTTTTTCAGGTAGCTTTCCACCAGAAACCAAAATCAAAGAGATGAGTTTAGAGAGAACAGAAATATCTTCAGGATCATCAGCAACTCATTAAATAAAAAAATGTAAATCATATTTATTGTATTTCTTTCACACTTAACCTCAAACAACTTGCATCCTGTGCATCTCTACTCTTTCACCAGAGTTTGGGAGTTTGATTTCTAAATAAATTTAATTTATCTGGTGATTAATCAATTGCTGAATAACAGTCAACTATATTAGTAATCAATTAATTAACTGGCAAAATGCTATTTGTTAGGGCATTTTAGGCAACAAAAGGGTTAAAAATGCATCAGTTTTAATTGAACTGATGTACAACAACATGTCTGTATTAAAATCCTTAAATATTAAAAAGTTTTCAGTTGCTGTAAGACAAAATTATTAAAATTAACTGGGGATTTTACCCAGAATGCCCTGCGCCACAGCCCGCTTGTTGCTCAAGTTACTTTAACAGGTTGTTGCTAGGTAACTGAAGAGTGAATGAGTTGCTAGGTAACCAAAGAGTGAATGAGTTGCTAGGTAACCAAAGAGTGAGTGAGCTTGTTGATTCCACCAACCTAGCTTAGCTGGCTATAAGAGGTTGAGCGGCTAACGCCTTACCTCTGCCTTCATCTCCCAGAATGCTTTGCGGTTCTGTATTGGAGTTCAGTGACATTTTATCAATCAATCAAATTGTATTTGTATAGCACATTTCATCAGCAAGGCATTTCAAAGTCCTTTACATAATTAAAAACAGAAACACAGAGTTGTGTAATATTGAAAAAAGTGGAAGGGGGAAAAAATTAATAAATAGATAAAAAGTAAAGGTATAAAATGCTTACAGACGTATTATTTACTGATCTATGGATCACGTGTTTATAACGACATATACTGTTGATTTGTTGTCCAGCCTAACCCTCCAACTACTCATAACTTTCCGAAGAACCCCGAGTCAAAGATGTGTAATGTCCCTTTAACGTTTATAAATGCTGCCTGAGTTTCTAAAACTGAAACCAAAGGTTGATCTGACTCATCATAGATATTAAAACTGTTAGAATTCCCAGTAAAATTTTTATAAAAACATTTCTTCTGGGGTTAATATCTTTTGTTTTTCAATAACTTACGGTTTTTAAAGTATTTGCTTCGCAAACTTTCAACGTGTTTCTGTCTTGACGAGTCAGTGACCCTTTATTCTTCTCATTTCAGAGGCCTTGGCGGCGTCCTACCCCTGGGACTGCTACGTGTTCGCCTTGGCGGTTTTTGTGACACTGACCAATCAGATCCATAAGTGGAGCCACTCCTACTTCGGCCTCCCGCGCTGGGTCACTCTGCTGCAGGACTGGCACCTGGTGTTGCCACGGAAACACCACCGGATCCACCATGTGTCACCGCATGAGACGTACTACTGCATCACCACAGGTACGCACCGCCTAAACCAGGCTGAGGTCTGGACTTTGACTGGGCCATTGCAACACCTTGGCTCTTTGTTTTCAGCCATTTTGTTTTATCTGGGATCCTGGCTCTGCAGATGACCCAGTTTGGACCTCATTTATTGACTCTAGAACATTCTGGAATCAGGGTTTTTGCACAACTTTTAGTGTTGAAAAGTAGGAAACTACAGTATTTTTCAGGTTTGGAGTAAAAATAAACATTTTGAAATATTAAATAATATTTGGTCAGTTACTCAGCACGGTTGGTCAGCTGATTTTACCGCTGTATGCGCTGTACAATGGCTGCTGGAAAAGACAGGTGGCTCCACTTCTACTTTTCAAAGACGCATGATTATATAATTGTGCGTCTTTTTGTGGCCATTTTCACGTGTGAGTTTAAACGTTGAGCTGGGGGGCGTGGCCAGCAGCAGATTATTTGGATTTAAAGACACATGGCTCCCTAAAACAGCTCATTGTGAAAGGAGAAAACTAAAATCTCATCATCTAAGAATTATTTTGTGCAATAAAATGTGATGAACATGTTTTGTATAGGCCACAGACATATCTTTAGAAGCTTATTAAGGACACACAAAGTCGGCCATTTTGGATGGTTATAACAGAAGACGGTGA
The DNA here is from genome assembly GCF_001443285.1 of Poecilia latipinna. Classification (NCBI taxonomy): domain Eukaryota; kingdom Metazoa; phylum Chordata; class Actinopteri; order Cyprinodontiformes; family Poeciliidae; genus Poecilia; species Poecilia latipinna. The sequence continues at coordinate 210,940 of NW_015114182.1, read as the reverse complement.
TTCCAGAATAATTTAACTTTCCCTGCATATTCACATAAAATGGCGACTGTGTGTGTGGAGGCTTATAAATAACTAAAAGCAAATGTTGTGATAAGAGTGCGTGTAGGTCTTTGGAGACCCGAGGCCTGTGTCACACATCCACACTCTGTATTCTGCCTGCATCTGGGTGAGAGCGGGGGGGATCCTCGAGGGGCGGCTCGCCTCGTGCGTCACCCTGCGCCCCAGCGGACGCCAGATGTGAGCCGGAGCTGTCGGGGGTGGCACGGCGAGCGCTCCAGTACATCTGCATCTGTTAGTGCGCGCTGGTCGCTCTGACCTCCTCTCCGGTTCCTAACCTGTGCGTGTGGAGGAAGGAGGTGGCGGTCGGGGACGGCGGAGTCGTCCCCTGCGGTCCCCTGCGCGCGCTGCCTGGCTGCCTGGGCCCGGCTCGGGGGCCTCTGGGGGCCCGCCTCGCTGCCTTTGTGTTCGCCACCGGCTGACAATCCCCATGTATATTTAATGCTAACCTGCTGTCTGTTCTAACAAATAGGACTTCACAGGCAGCAGAGGGGAGGGTGGAGGACAGGGAAGGACGACGGGGGAGGAAGCAGGGATTTGGAGGGATCAAAAAAGGGAAAACATGGAAAAATGCAGGAAATAAAACAAAACCTCTGGATACTTTACCATATTTAAACCAGTGGAGGGTTTCTGTTTAATCAATAGATGCTCTCTCACTCTGTCTGTAATAACTCTAGATGTTCATGTCTGCGCTGCTGCTACATGGGTGCCATGCATTCATTCATGTGTACATGTAAATGTATTTTGGCCTGCAGCCACACATCCATGAATGTGCTTAACTCAGAAAGATAAATTCAGCTGCTGGACTTCTGTAAACATCACAGGAAGTGAGAAGCTGTAGGTGTGTGTGCGCGTGCGTGTGTGTGTGCGTTGGTAAGGTTAAGGATGTCTCCTGGGATGACCCTCCATCTTTCTGCTCATGATGATGAGAGTCAGACAGGAGGCTTTAAATTTAAAAATGGAGGCATTATGATTTGAAGCCTCCTGCTGCCATCATTATGTGTTAGGCTAACTCTGAATGCTAATCATACATATAAGTTCAGCTAGCACTAAGGCTCCACACCAACCCGGTATTTAGCGTTAGCGCCAGCTTCAATTCAAAAGAAACTCTTCAAACCTGAACCTTAGTTTAATATTCCATATTTATATTTTATTCTCTGTTTTCAGTGTTTTATTTTGCTCTTGTATGTTTCTTGTTTGAAATAAAGTTAGAGGAAAATGTGAGGACAGGAAATGGAACCTGCTGTCTTCCTCCACTTCAAAATAAGAGCATGAATACAAACGGCTAACTACTTGAAGAGGTCTTTAGTCGATAGCTGAAACTTTGACACAGATGTCAAGCTTTATTCAACTGCAAGTAAATTATCGCTGTAGAATTTATCTGGAAAACATTTATTTAAGGGAAGCTAAGTGCGCTCAGTTAGCGAAAGCGCTAAATGAAAAATTACCTTCACCTTCTGGAAGGTGCAGTTTGCAGGAGGGCTAGAGGGAACCAGCCTCCATGTTGGCATTCCTAAGTCCTCCCTCTGCAGATATGATGAAGAGAAACTAGCTGTCCAAAAGAGCCAAAGCTCTTCTTCTTTTACCAAATGTGATTTAAATAATTATCCTCTTTTTTATCTTTCCTATCTCCTTCTGTTTTCAGGGTGGTGCAACTATCCACTGGACCAGCTGGGCTTTTGGAGACGGATGGAGTGGCTGATCGAACAGCTGACGGGCCAGAGACCGCGATCCGACGACATGGCATGGGCCAAGAAGACCGACTGACGGACAAACCCAGTGAAACCAGTAACAGGGGAGAATCAGGCGTGTAAATGCAAATATGCTGAGGTAGAAATGATGGACAGATGTTTAGAAACGGAGACGAACTTTTTTTTCTGGTATCGCTGCGCTTCTCGCTTTTTTTTCTGCTTCAGAACAAACGATGTGTCCAGAGAAAGAAAAACTTTGATGTTGGTGTAAAAGCTTTCTGGATGTTCTGCATCCATCGGTTTGTCTTTAGACTCCTGAGGTGTTTGTTTAGACGTGGTTCAGGTTTCTGGAGGTTGGGCTCTCCAGAAGAGACGCTGAGCTGTTTGGGACCAGCAGCTCTTCATACCAACACATAACGAAAGGAAACATTCGGTTACCGTCTTTATTCTGTTTCTTTCTTGGTTTATTGGGGGATTTTTTTGTCAGGACCCACAAAGCAGGTTAAATTATGTTTAAAAAATGGCTACATTCTCACAGAAGAGTAAAAATCAGCTAATTTTATGATGTTTCCATCTAATATTTTGGGATCTATATTAACTTTAAAGATTTTACATATTTGCTGATTTGAACACTTGATCTTCATCCTAATAACTTCAGTTTGATGTTATGATTCGTATTCAAATGTTTGTTAGATTAGATCAGACTTAGACTTTAACTTTTAAGATTTTGGATGAATCCATACTTTGCTAGAAACAAACCACATTGGGATCCAGAGGAGTAATCAACTATAAATATCCGTCCAACTCGCATAGAAATGGGTAAAAATTAAAAACATCAAATCCTAATGTCGGTTCATCACTTCATCCATTAACCTAATCATCGATCAATCAACCCCACCCAAATAGACCATCCAACCAAACCAACCCCCACTTAACTCTATTAACAAACCAACCAACCCCACCTAGTCAGATTCCCCAACAAACCCCACCGAAATCGTCAACCAAATCCTAAATCTCTAGGACAAAAGTAAACCAAATCAAGTTACCATTGTTGCAGGTGCTCGTAATGACAGACACAACTCACTAGGTGGCACTCTTGTCAAACAGAGTAATATATTTTCACATTTATCAGTAATGTAATGCCAATCTTTTCATCTATTGACATATGATAAGCTTACAGATGTTTCTACATTTAGGTAGATCTATCAAAATGTGCAGCGTTTTATTTAATATGTCAGCAGTGATGGTGCAGTATGTACGTTTTCCACAAAAAAAAAAACAAAGAGGAAAAAAACAACTAAAGGATGTTCTGTATTAAAAATAATGTGATTTTGGTGAAATAAGTAGAAGCCCCTCCCCCTTTTTGGACCTCCATATATTGGCCCCGCCCCTTTTGGGACTTCCATATCTTGGCCCCGCCACTTTTTTGGACCTCCATATCTTGGCCCTGTGCCTTTTTTGAGCTCCATATTTGGGCCACTCTTTACTGCTGAAACACCAGTGGTGATGCCAGACACAGGACAGAAATGTCTCATTTTACTCTCACTGATGTATCGATTGCTCATACAGTCGACACATCAAAACGTAAATATTTCTGCCTCCTTTCCCCCAGTGTGTCTCCTGCTGCTGTCGGACTTACAGTTTTCTGTCAGATCAGCTCAGAGTGCAGAGAGCACAATCTAATTCACCTCCATTATGTCTTTCTAAAGTGGAACATACAGTCTCGGTAACTTGTATTTTCTACATAAAACTACAAACTCTTAAAAATTTACATGAAGGTCCTGGAGCTCCTGGTTTAGCGATTTTGTAGTTTTTCCACAGCAACTCTTTGAGTTTTAAATTTTCAGTCTGTTTTCTGGCAGAAATCGCCATAGCAACCAGTGACTCAGCGTTTTCTCTGGTTCTTTTGTATTAATCAATCAGGCTTGGTCACATAGACCATGATAATTCCAGTTATTGTGACTCCTGATTAAACTTGATTGAATCAGGAATTGAGAGGTTCTTAGGAAAAGCAGGAAAGGGGTTCTAGCTCAGACTTTCAAAATAAAAACTCCAGACAGCTGCAGTGTCTCTTCAAAATTTCTGTTAACATTTTATTGATCATGAAACGGGAGCTTTTATTTCCAGCTTTTTTTGCTTCATTTAGAGAACGTTGTGGAATTGGACAGGTTGTTTTAGTATGAAAATACACTGAAAATAATGTGAATAAAACTTTAAGATCTTCCATTTACCAAATGAAAATAATGTTTGTTTCATTTGTGACTTCTGGGTTTACAGCTCAGTCACACTTATCAGGTCGTCGGGACCGAAAATAAAATGTAAAAGTTGATCTTTGATCCTGCTTCAGATGTTTTCACTAAAGTGATTGCTTTATTGGCAGCAGAGGGAGTCCGCTCCTGACTGAACCCGAGCATGAAGTCAATTTTCTGGGGGAAGAAATTCCCAGCTCCGCTCTGACGCTCAATCAGATGAGAAATGGGAAAATAAATTTTTTGGTTTTTGCTTCTGTAACCGTCTGCTGCAGAGTTGAGCTGCTTCTCTCTTGGCTTTATTTCTGAAAGCTGCTCCAATCACAGATCAGCAAAAACATCAGCAGCATTTTATGGTTCCACCAAGTAAACAGCGTCTTGAACGCTTCACTCACAGATGAAATCACAGATGATGCATGCACACTGACAGAACGACTCTGTGTTCTGTTGTTTTTCTCTGGCTTTATAATTTTCTATTTTTTTATGAACAGATCGAGCCTTGTTTGTTTCCATTTTGCAGCTCGCTGCTGGTTTGCCTTAATGTTTTTATCTGCTGTTTGATTTGAATAAAGATTTAGTAACTCCTGATGTTGCCTCAATGCTCTGATCTGTTTTCAAAAACTTTTATTAAACTAAAGATTTTCTCTGTAGCTTTGAACTGCAGATGAAGAAATATTTAAACAATTAAATCTTATGATCCCAGAAGTTGTCTGCGCTGCTTCGATGTCTCGAGATTTTTCTTTTGTCCCTGTTTTAGATTTAAAGTTTTCTTAAAATATGGATATTTTTTCTAAATAGGAGCACCAAATGGCTTGTTTTTATAATAAATTGCATTTTTAAAATTGGTTTTTGTTCCAAGCGCTGCAGTTAAATGTCAAAGCTAAACCAACAGCGCCCTCTAGTGTCTGCTGTTTAATAAATCTGTCAGATTTGACTTCAGTATTTCACAATAAAATATTAGCTTTTAAATGCATCTATTTATGAAAGTTATTATGTTTTTAGTTAACTTTGAGAATCACATCTGCCTTGTAAATCAAAAGGAAGAAAATATTACTTTGAGGGAATTACTGTTAAATTAAACTTGATCAGAATTAACACTAAAACTTTCCACTTTTTTATTATTTCCCTAAATCACAGCAAACATCAGATCTATTGGCAAATTTATTTTGTCAAATGTCTAATTTAATCAAGATGATCCAGTTTAAACCCTTTCCCAGAGGAATTGGACTCAGCTCTGTGAAAACGTTGAATTAAGCCAGATGATTGACTTTGATGAAACTGAGGAAGCACAGGGCGACAGTGGAGAGGAACAAGCTCTTTTAGCAGAACCAGAGATAAGTAAACTCTGTAAATATTGGTTTGACATAAATAATAGAGGAAATAATAAATAAAAAAACCTCCCAAATCCTCCAGCAGCCTGTGCATGTAGCAGCAACACTCACTTTCATTTAGGCTGCCTAAATTGAATTAGTGATTAAATCAATAAAATTTGGACAAATAAATACGACAAGGGCATGCGTGGGTTTTCTCCGGGTACTCCGGTTTCCTCCCACAGTCCAAAAAACATGACTGTTAGGTTAATTGGTCTGTCTAAATTGCCCCTAGGTGTGTGTGTGCGCATGGTTGTGTGTCTGTGTTGCCCTGCGACAGACTGGCGACCTGTCCAGGATTTGCCCCGCCTCTCGCCCGGAACGTTAGCTGGAGATAGGCACCAGCACCCCTCCCGACCCCACTGAGGGACAAGGGTGTTCAGAAAATGGATGGAAATACGACAAGGTATAGGACCACACTAATAAGGTAAAAAAAAAATACAAGAAAGTTATATTACAATTTATTCTCAAAATATTATTTTAATCTCAGCATTTTGACTTTATTCTTATATTAGTCTAACTTTATTCTCAAGATATATTATTTTGACTTTTAGTCTTATACAACTTTATTCTCAAAATATGATTTATTCTCATTATTGTGACTTTATTCTCATACTTTATTCTTGTAATACAGACTTCTTGCAATCGTATGACTATTCTTGTAATAGTCTGACTTTATTCTCATATTTCGACTTTATTCTCGTAATATTATGACATCTTGAAACAGCATAACTTTATTCTTGTAAAACTACTTTTATGATAATTGTCATTTTTATTTGTTTGATTTTTTTTTCATTAATATACTCCGTCGCATGCTGGTAACTGAATATATTTCAAAATGCAGCAGAAAGCCGATCAATAATCGTCGGTTTAGTGGAAACAGAAAGTATCCTGATTAATTTCTGCGATGCTGTGTGAAATCCTCCCGCAGCCGCTAATCATCATGTGTCAGACTGTGTCGCCATCAAAGCCCGGCTCTCGGTGAGGCTGATGGAGGCTCTAATAGCTGCCAGCGTGACGCCCTGATCAGTCGGGCTCATCAGCCTGGTGAGATCCAATATGTCACCGCGGTGAGTGAGACGCGCCGCACGCGGGCCTTGTTAGCGCGGCGCGCGGCGGAAGTGACGAAGGCGCTCCTACTGTGGATCAGAAAGGAGCGACGGTGGAGGAGCTGGGCGGCGTGTCGCACCAGAGAGGCAATGAAGGATGTTTACATGCCGACTGTAGCTGAGTTGGGTTGTAACTTACTGTATTAACTTTTTTTGAAGTATTTTACTTCGCTGTACTTGTTTACTTGAGTAATTCTTTGCTGCTCTTACTTGAGTAAAATTTCTGGATTTTCTACCCACTGAATGAAAAACAAACTGAAAATTCACCAGACACAGACGCACCTGCAGTTTTTGTTAAAGTTTCATAAGTTAAAGTTTTAAAACTTTTTCCAAATCAAATAAACTGATTTGGAAAAATAAATATTTTTAAACTATACTCAAGTTAGAGATACTTCATAGTAAAATTGCTCAATTGAAAGTAAAAACTACAGCATAGTTGGGTTTAAAAAAAAAACTACTCAAGTAAATGCAATTGTGTAAATGTAACTATAGTTACTACCCATCTCTGGGGTTTAGCGCAGCTAGTCTGTTAGCTGGGCGGCCAACAGCTGCTCTGTTCCTGACTTTAGGTGGAAGTGATGTTTCCACCCTCAGAAAGTGAAAACTTCGGACAAAAAGGGCAGCAAATAAGCTACTTCTGCCGAAGAAAACCTTAAATCTTCAAGGACAAACAGATTCTGCAGAAAGAACAAAACAGAAGAACAGAATAAGACAAAACCAATCAACTGCATTTAAAAAAAAAAGAAGAAATGTAAACTCCTTTCCATTGTAGGTGAAAATCAGTGGCTTTATTTTTAAGATGTACAGAGAATCTGTATTTTTTTGTTCATTTCCCACTCTGGAACCGCGGCCAGATTAGTTCCCAATTAGAGGTAAATAAAACCTAATTGGGCTGATCACAGCTTGGAACAAAAAATCCCAGTGAAGTCAGCAAGTGGAAGTAACAAAGAGCTCCAACTCTCTCTAATGACATGTGTAAGTGTGGCAGCAGGTGACTTCTGTCAGACGAGGTGTGAGCGTCGTCTTGTTAAACGTCAAGGTGTGTTCACACTCCTGTCGCCGGCTCGCTGTGTGCGCTCAGTTCTGCACGTACAAGAATGTGTTTCAGTTTCCGCCTGGTGTGGATGCCTGAACCTGCATGGCTCCACGTGTGCCACTCTCACCTGCAGGTGCTTCTGCAGGTGAGAAGGCCAATTAAGTCACTGTAGCCCTCGTCAAGAGGCTTGACTGGATTCTGTAGCGTTCTAATGGGTTTTATTAAGAGGAATAAAGTATCAGTTTTACATTTTCCTTCTTGTTATTCAATATACAACACTAAATTTTAAGTTTGCAGAGAAATAACAATGACAAGTTACTAAGCACTTATGGGTGAGGTTTGGGAGAAAACTGAAAGATTTGTAAAATTTTCTGAATCTACGGAGACCCTGAAGTGCAAACAAATCACTAACCACAACTACAAATTAAAAAACACAACATATTCAAAAACACAATAAGCACAAATATAAATTAAGAAATCATGAAGATAAATAAGTTTTTAGTAGCTATTTTAATGTTACATATGTTCATATTTTCAGCAAATGCACAAAAAGTCGGAATATTTTCCGATTCTAAAGTCAAAAATTGAATTATCCAATCAGTGATATTTTAGGTTTATCTCTTCTATTTTGTTAATGTCATGTTTTCTTAAGTTGTAGTTTTGCTTAGTTAATGTTTTGATTTCTTAATTCGTAGTTTTGCTTAGTTAATGTTTTGATTTCTTAATTTGTAATTTTTGCTTATTATGCTTATTTTTTCATATATTGTAGTTGAATAGTTTGTAGTTGTGTTTAGTGATTTGTTCATATGGTTTGTACTTCAGGGCCACCATAGAAGCCTATTAGAAAGTGTCACTTTGTGTTGCAGTTCTCTAAAAGTTTCTTATAAAAGGTAATCTGTAAACCACATGTGTCCAACTCAGGGCCCGGGGGCCAAATCCGGCCCGCCCTAGCTTTTTTATTTGGCCCCCTTAGCTAGGAGTTTATTATTTATCGTGAACACTTCCATATCATGATAAGAATTTTGATTTATCTTTGTCATGATAAATTTAAGTTATTTATGATAAATGAAAAAACTAAGGAATATTAGCTGTTTCAAAAACCTCCTGAATACCAAGTTAAAATTGAGGGAACTCAACTGTTACCTAGCAACCACAGCTGAGCCTAGTTCGTTACCTAGCAACCCAAGCAATGCTCCAGCACATTTGGTCAGCTGGTAATAGCTGCTGGAAAGAAACCACTTGCTACATTCTTGTTGGCTGCGCAATCCCCATCAAATGTTACTCAGCAATTTGGAGGTTTTTGAACTGATACATTTTCCTGACATCATAAAAAATTCACTTATTATAAAATAAAACAACAGCTAGGTGTTTTTTTTAAGTGCTTGGTCTGTTTTTAGAAGTAGTAAAAATCAAAATGGAAGCATTAAAATGTGCTGCCATTTAAAAAAAACCTCCTGAATGGATTTTTGCTGTTCTTGTTTTACTGAAATTGAACAACCTCAACGAATAAGTCGATCCCTTTAAATCTCCTATGTAACATCGTCATATTTATCTTGTACAGTTTAAATTCTTGACCAAACAAAGTAACCCTTTACCTACAGTGAAAAAAACCAACCAGTGACGACCTTTCCTTTGTCATGTAAACAGTAATTTCATTCGATGTTTATTCTCTAGGTGGGTTCAGGGGGAATCTGGATGTTTCCAGTGTCCTGGTTAATATCTGACATCAAACTGCAGGAACCGGCCCACAAACTGTCACACTCCCACTCCACTCACTGGGAATGTTAATTAAATATCTGGATTGTGCATTAGTGTGTGTTGGTGAAATAGAATTGAAATTAATAATAAGTTGTTGCTAAAGTTGTTTTCCCACCTGATAGTTCGGTAGAATCGGTTCGATTGGGGATCAAAATTACAGCATTTGTTACATTTCCATCTGCTGCGGTTCTCTTTCACACTGCAAACGAACCAAGCTAATTTAAAAACCTGTTCCCCTCCTCGCCTGTGGGGGCGCAACTTCCTTCTTCACGAAATGTGAACAAAAATAGAGTAGCGTCAGATTTTAGCGGTTACAAGATTTCTGTTTTATTTTTGGTAAAAGACCGTGAGCCATTTCTCCCACTAATGCTAGAGACTCTTGAGTTTGTTTTGGTTGCATTTACCCAGAATGCTCAGCGCTGTAGTCCACTTCCTGCATTTGGATCGGTCTTGGTGTTCACAAACTGCACCAGAGTTCACTTCAGCCGAACTGGATCTTTTAGACTGAACGGTGCTAACTTTTTTGGCTAGAGGTTGCATTCACACCAGCCCTGTTTGGTTCGCTTTAACTGAACTCCAGTTCGTTTGCCCAGAAAGTCCGGTTCGTTGGGGAGGTGTGAATGCATAATAAAACTCTGATCTGCCTACAAACCTCAGTCTCCTTGTAAAAGACTTTCTAAAAGCAACCAAATGTTGTGAAAAGCAGGAGATGTTTAACAGCCCACACAATGCTGTTTATTTTTCTTTCTTTTCACAGTCAATCGTTTTCAAAAGTAGCCCAATCTAGCAACATTGAAAGTAATCACAACTTAGACGTTTACTTCCATGTACAAACTAAATGCAGTTACTGATAAAAGTTAAAAAATAATGTTTAAAGATGGTGCTTCAAAATCCTTTTTGAAAAATCCTTCCAGTAAATGTCCAGCAGATGGCAGCATTGGATCTCAGATTCTACCAAATCAGACCTTAAACACAAAAAAACTCAAAAAGGTGTTTTCTTTCTTTCTTTTTTCTTTTTTGTAACCAAGATTCCAACGTTTCCTGTAAATAAATGTTCTTTTCTTCTTTAACTAACTGTTTTTGGCGCCGCTGTTGTAGTTCTAACCTTTCAAACTCCTCTACTGTACTTCAGCCACACTTCCTTCCTTTATCCATCTGCTCAGTCTTCCTTCAACCATTCATCACTCATCTGTGAGATATTCAGCTTCACCTTCCTCCATCTGTTCTGCCTCCTTTTTTAATTTAATTTTGCGCAGTAAAAAAAAAGAAAAATCATGCTGATATTTAAAAATAGAACAAGAGACGTGTTTGTGTTTCTGCAGACGTGGGGAGAAGGGTTTACACACAAGTTGCACTGATGTTATTTCTGGATTAATTTAAAAGAGGTTGGGAAAGAAAGAAAGGAATAAAGGTGGCAGAAGGAGGGGGTGAGCATGAAGTCAGAGACAGGAGGAGAGGATGAACGCAGAACAAGGAATAATAAACAGCGGGAACAAAAGGAGGAGAGCCGTCTGTCTGTCGGCTGGAACAACGTGGGCTGCTGTTTTATTTCCTCTGTGGCTGCACAACAGCAGCCCTGTCTGTCTCAGGTGCTGACACAGCACACTTTCACACAAACACACACAAACACACACAACACGCTCACAAACAAAAAGGTGCTTTGGCACAAACTGGAAGAAAGGTCCGACTTTCAGTTACAGTGAATCTTCTCCGAGGCGTTAGCAGGACTTTCTTTGGTGCAGAGTACAGATGAATTGTAAATTAATGGTTTATTAGATTAAAATTAGTTTAAATTGATTAACTGATAATGTCTTAGATTAGATCTATTTTAAGGTTGTAGTTTGGCCGCCAACCAGCAGAGGGCGCCGCTAGTCATCCTAAATGGAGACAGTTGATACCGCAACAAAGATGGCGGGGAGATAACAGAACCGGTTTGGGATGCAAATTGCATTTTATCTGTTTTGAAATTTTAACACTCAACAACCTCAGTTAAGTTTATTCATTTATCACCTTAAGATGAATAAATGAATAACGGAGCAGCGTCGGGTTCTCATCCAAAGATTACTGATGTGCTATGAAGGCAAGAAAGTAAAGATTACGACCGTGTATTACGGCCATTATAAACAGAATAAAAGGACTAAACTCAGAAATGTTAAGATTAAGAAAAAAGAAACAAATGGAAAATTTGAGATTTAAAAGTTAAGAACTGACTAAAAAAAACTGACATTTTTTCATTAAATCTCATAAATTTTCTAGAAAATAAACTTTCTAAGATTAATACTAAAACCGTTATTTTAATGTTCAGTTGTGTTTCCAACAGAAATCTGCTCCATAGTTCCATGTAATCAGACGTGTTTCGCTGAAAACCAGCTTTAAACGTGTCTGAGTGAAAACGTGTGCAGCGTCCCTGGGGCCTGGCGGCTCTCCAGCTCTAATTTGACCAGGCAGGCGGTCGAAGCCGGGCTTCAGCAAATATAAGTGTGTGGGCCGGCCTTGATGTTGAGGTGAGGCAGAGATCAATGCTGAGGCAAACAGAAAGGTTGGGACCAAACTCACCATTCTCTCCACCTTCCTCCTCTGTTTCTCTTCAGGTCTGCTCTTTCCTCCCTCCAGTCATTTCACAGAAACAATATGGCGGCTGGCGATTGGTTGGAAACTACGTTGTCAGATTCAGGTATGTACATGAACGCAGCATTTCTATTCAAGTTAATATTAACTAAAACTTACAAAACAACTACAACCGAAATTCAGAAAACATTTTCGTTAACTGAGGTAAATAAAAACGGTAATTAATTTGGAAACACTGTCATGGGAACTATATCGCAAATTTATAAAACTCAAACATAATGATATCCTTCAGTTTTGTGTTTATGAATCTCTTTTTAGCCCTACAAACTGATGTGAAATTAATTGTATTCCCCACAAGCAGTTTAAGTCAGCTGTCGGCAAATTGCGCTTGTCCGGAAAAATGATGGCAGCAAAAGTTAGGAGAAAACACCAGAGTCAGCTGGTTGTTCAAAATGTGATTAAGTGAAATTAACTAATTACAGTTCCTGCAATTAATCGAGTCCCACCACAACTAGAAACACAAATATAACATATAACTGCACCTTTATTTCTTTTTCCAGACTTCCAAGAAAACCTGGTGCGATCAAATTAAACATCAACTGGATTTTATTTTCTGTTCACACAAAACTGAAATATTCAGCAGAGATCTGTTTGTGTAGCCTGTGGTGGTGTGTGTGTGTGTGTGTGTGTGTGTGTGTGTGTGTGTGTGTGTGTGTGTGTGTGTGTGTGTGTGTGTGTGTGTGTGTGTGTGTGTGTGTGTGTGTGTGTGTGTGTGTGTGCGTGTTCTGGTTTTGAAGTGGAGCGATCGTAGAGCTGGATTTGTGTTGTACAAGGTCACACCTCGGGGTATCTTTGCTGACATGCACACACCTGCGGTGTTGACTCTGATCATGTGACTGGCTGTCATGGCAACCTGCAGCAAGCACAGTCACTGATCAAAGAGTTTAGTGTGAACACACACACTCTCACACACACATTTTCACTTCTAGGAACATTAGGACTTTGACTTCCCTTCACTATGCCAAACTATGCCGTTACCCTAAACTTAACATTCATCTGTATTTATCATAACATAACCTTCATGAAAATTTAATCATGCCATCACTCTAATGTGGGCTTTTCAAAAAGCTCCCCTAGGGGGCGCCAGAGTTCCTCAACTTGAGGATAAAAACATTAACTGCAGAGATTTAGCCAACTTCATCAGGCCTATGCCAGAGACAAAATTAATAGATTGTTTTGTACTTAAAACTACAGAAAATGTAACGCACTGCGTTACATTTTGCGTTACATAATTGTCTTACCAACTATTTTTGGTTTAGTTTCTGGTTCAAATGTCTTAGTAGACTTGAAGTAAGACAAAACTAACTTATAAGTAACTTTTCATCAAGACATCATATCTTGTTTTAAGTAAATAATTCCTTAAGATTAACAAAAAGTCTTAGTTCCACTGAAAAATCGTGACTAATCTCAGCGCTACAGTGAGATTAATCAGACCAGTGATATCCTACATCCTACTGGTGGCGTCAACATGCTAGTTGCGCTACATCCTAATGATAGCCCTCATGCTAACATTAGCCTTACAGCTAAAATGAACATTTTAGCAATTTTTTATATTTTAGCCACATTCAGCACACTGAATTGAGTAAATCAATGTACCCAACATGCTAGTGACACCATTGAAGCTAACCTTAGCATTTTAGCTAATTTTCAGCATCAGAACACTGAACCCCAGTCAGCTGGTAGTGTTAACATGCTAGTTACGCTACATGCTACTGATGGCTGTCAAGTTAATGTTAGCTTCTCACCTAAAATAAGCATTTTTACTACTATCTCAATATTTTAGCTGCATTTAGCATGCTGAATGGAGTACGTCAATGTACACCAACATGCTACTTACACCACTGCAGCAAGCCTTAGCTCTTTAGCTGATGTTTAGCATCAGAACGCTTTACTCCAACTGACATGCACTGTGACAGGCCCCATTTAAATTTGTTCAGGAATTTTCTAGTTTGAATTTAGTAATTTTGTGTAATTCAGCAGGTGTGATGAGTGAGTTGAGTTGGTGTGAATTTTAACCTAAGAAGTGCAGCCATTTTATTACATTCTGCTTTTGAAATAAAGCAACAAGTTGCCCATTTTGCATCAGATTCCATGCACTTTTTACATTAAAATTTCATGAAATAACATCAGGTTTTATGAGAAAACTTATAAAACTGTCTGTTTGCTCATCCTTGCAGAGTTTCAGGTTGACAAGACGAGCTATGAGTCTTTGTGAATGTGTGTGAGTTTATCACATAATGTTAAGTGACATGATTGATAAATAGCATCTGCTTTTATTTATTAATAAAATGTCTTTTTTTTTAAAGAGGTGAAGCAGTAGAACATCCAGACCAATGCTAATTATTTTTTAATGAGAGAAAAATCACACAAAGCATCTATTCAGCAGCACAGCTGAATGGGAGGATGCGTCACCGTTTCTTCATAACCGAATATCTGAGGAGGCTTTTCACACGTGAAAACTCTCAGCATCGGGTTGGAGATGGAGTTGCTGATCAGCGTATGGCAGATATCGATCCGATGCGCCGCGTTCTGCTTCCTGTCTGCAAACACATGCAGCAGGTCAAGGCATTAAAGAAGCAGTCAGAAAAACTAGTTTTCAAAGCTTCCATCTGTTTGCTTCACTTCGTAATCTGAAGGATTTGTTTATTATCTGTGCGTATTGTACCTGCAAGACGCCCTTGAACTCTTCATAATGGGAATCTTTACATTCTGAACAACAGTTCTTTATGTTTAGGTTTTAGAAAAATCTGTATGTCTGCTTTTAACCTCTTATGTAGTTTAAATTAGTTAGAAATAAGGAAGTATTGTCTTTCAATGATCCAACCATCCATTAGAGTTACAAACATCAGAGTGTCTTTGTTGTAGTTTGTGTTATAAACCTAGGGATTAAAAAATTAACAACTTATAGTTTTGAATGTAAATTAGAAAATTTATCATTTTTGAAAGAAACAATTTAAATATATA